>NW_015505689.1:894192-931125 GCF_001515645.1 Sinocyclocheilus grahami
TTCTTTAGTTCAGCCATTCTGGCGTAAAATTCTGAGAATACTTGAAGAGTGGTTGGGCTATAATTTACCTGTGGAACCACAATTATGCCTCCTTGGAGATAAATCAGCTGTACCTAATATAGCAAAAAATGCTTTTACCCTTATTAAGATTGGTTGTATCACAGCTGCCAGGATGATCTTGCGCAATTGAAAATGCCCCAAAACCCCAGATTTGAAAGATTGGATTGATGGGATGATTGAAATTGCATCATATGAGTGCATGTTGGGGAGACTGCAGAGTGAGGGAGAAATTAAAAAAACATGGGATCATTTTTGGCAGCATATAAAAATGGTGTGATTGATGAGCAGGACTCCTTAACAACTGTTACATTTCCATGTGCTTTTGTTTTATTACATTGATGGTGACTAGTGGCTGAATATGTAATTGTTTGGAAAGATGAATATTGAATACTGTGGTGATGTACGAAGTTTTGACTGTTGAACAATAAAAAAGTTGAATTATAAAAAAAAAAATAAAAAATAAAAAATGAATGTCTCAAGGGTTTTAGAACAAACTAGTGGTTTTTGATTTATGAGTAAAATAAGGTCTGTAGATAACATTTCATGAAGAGACTTTCCCGTTTTGTTTTACAACATAGTGGTGGATAAAGCGCACAGATCAAGGACTTGAGGAAAAGTACAGCTAAAAAAATATTGTATTTCAAGTCAGACAAAAGCAATTCAGGAAAATGTTAACTAGAATCGAGTTGTTGACTCAAGAACAGCTGAAATGGGATCAGTCCAGTTTGCAAATACATTTTTCAACAATGAGATTGTGCAATTAACTGAACAATGTTTACAGCATTACAACATTGATTGAGTAACTTGAAGATCTGTGCTTTCAGACAGATCAGTCTGATTTGCTGAACTGATTCAACTGTAGTTCACCAGAAAGAATCGGTTCAAAAGAATGATTCGTTCATGAACCGAACATCACTCTGGACCATTTGCCTAAAGCTTTGGATTACAGATAATAATGTTGTCATTAATGCTCAGTTTCTACATAAAGACTACAAATAATCAGAGAACCGTTGTGGTCCTTATGTAGCATCTTTCTAGCAATTTACAATTGTAAACCTTTAAAATTCAAGGTAGGTATGTGTGTGTGTGATACAAGCTGTATAACAAAACTCTCAAAACTGAGACACATCATTTGGAATTTCCTGAGGCGACCCGTGTTGAATTAGTCCTCCAGCTTAGCCTACAAATCGAGGTCATGGCTGAACATCTCTATTCTCTATTCACAGACCTGTTTTGAATTTACTGTGTAGCGCTAACATGTGCAAATTATTCTACCTAGACTTAAAGGTGAGGTGTGAAAGTGCCAACATAATGGAATTTCAAACACGGCTTACTTATATTTGTCTCTGTGTGTATCTGACGTAGCAATTACACTCTTCACCTCTGTGTAAACCCAAGACATTTACAGACCTCACCGGACCTTTTATAATTGTTCTGGTTAAGCAGCAAACATGCAAATTCAGCTTGAAGTTTTTGATGATGTAGGACTCGCGGACAGCAGGATTCTTGAGAAGCCTCCAGACTATAAGCAGTGGATAACAGCCAAAAGCAGTGAAAGAGGTCTAAAAAACTTACAAGAAATAATACTTTCAGAATTATGTTGTCTTTGAAGAGCCACACTGATATTTTATTTAATAGTGATAATAATAATATATTATTATTATTGTTAGGAGACTAAAATGACTGAATGTACTGTATCTCCTCCTAGAGCTTTCAAGCTAGAGTATATCCACCAAACTCAGGTCAGACCTTCAGACTCTATGCTGTCTTTGTGTGCTATATTTTGTCTAACATGCTAGAAACATGTTAAATCGTGCCAGAAACATACTTGCAATGATAAATCATGCTAGCAACATGTTAAAATATGCTAGCAATATGTTAAAACATGCTAGCAACAAACTAAAATATATTAGAAATCTGTTAGTAATGTTAAAACATCAATGTGCAAATAGCATTCTAACAAAGCAACGCTAACAACATCATAAAAAATGATCATAAAATGTTAAAACATGCTAAAAAAATGGTAACAACATGTTAAATTGTGCCATAAGTATACTTGCAATGATTAAATCATGTTAGCAAATAAGCTAGAAATGTGTACGCTAAAAAATATGCTAGTAACACGTTATGTTAGCAATGTATTAAAACATGCCAGAAACATGATAAAACCTGATCATAAAAATGTTAAAACATGCTAAAACATGCTAGAAAAAAAGAATGCTACCAACATGTTAATGTGTTAAAATGTGCTAGAAATGTGCTAAAATGTTAGAAAATGCTATCAATGTGTTAAAACATGCTACAAACATGCTAAATGTTAGAAACATGCTAGCAATGTGTGAAAACATACTAGAAACATGCTAAATATGTGACCATGGACCACAAAACCATTCATAAGGGTACATTTTTTGAAATTGAGGTTTATGCATCATCTGAAAGCTGAATAAATTAGCTTTCCATTGATATATGGTGATATTTGTTAGGATAGGACAATATTTGGCTGAGATACAACTATTTGAAAATCTGGAATCTGAGGGTGCAAAAAAATCTAAATATTGAGAAAATCATCTTTAAAGTTGTCCAAATTAAGTTCTTAGCAATGCATATTACTAATCAAAAATTAAGCTTTGATATATTTACGGTAGGACATTTACAAAATATCTTCATGGAACATGATCTTTACTTAATATCCTAATGATTTTTGGCATAAAAGAAAAAGCTATAATTTTGACCCATACAATGTATTGTTGGCTATTGCTACAAATATACCCCAGCGACTTATGACTGCTTTTGTGCTCCAGGGTGAAAACCTTCAAACTTTCAAGTTTGACTTCCTCAGGTCAACATAACGTTTGTATAAACATGACTGTCAAGCATGTAAATGTAATTGCTTATTTGGATTCAAAAATATAATATTTTGTGCCCATTCTTTGTGCTATTATAGTAATAAATAGTAAAAATAGAGTTCTGCACTTACATCTCAACTACAGCACGTCTTCCTCTATGTCCTTCTCATGCAGCAGGTTGACTCGTCATTCATGAGCTTGTAGTTATGGAGCCTGGAGGATCCTAAATATAGAAGAGACATGGCTGGTATTTCACAGGTGCAGCTCACCTTGCTCCATCCAGGTCAGCGTGATGGACATGGTCTGTTGTCAAACCAGAGGACAGACAAGAGGGATGTAAAATATTGAAGAGGAGTGTACTGTATAGACTCTTGATACTATGGGAAATATTTTCAAGGAACACCTAAGTCCATCAACCTGCCAGTAATGAAAGGCTGAGCACAGTTCTCCAAAAAAAACTTCCACACAACATGACAAGTTTTGCAATTTCACGAGTTGCTGTGAAGCTCAGTGCAAATCAGTTAAATAATTTCTAATGTATTCATCAGTGTGCCCTTAAAAGCTCACAGATCTGAAAAGATTCAGTTGAAGGAAAAAAGAAGAAAGAAACAAGCAGCTTCAAAGCCACTCTCAAACATCACTAAAAGTCCTTGCTGAAACATGAGTAAAAAGAGGCTAGTTGTGTTGAAAATCTTTGACAACGCAGATCTATAGAAGCTTTCAAATCTGGAAGGGAAATCCAAACTCTGTCTGTGATGCCAGGCCCAGACGGCATATGTTTTGACACAGACTTCCTTAAATGAATCGGCTGGCATTTTCTACAGAGATACAGTAGTGTTGCTTCAAAGAACAGAGCTGATTTGATATGACAGAATCAAACAGATGCTCCCACATCAACATTATTCATTGTCACAGCTGTACATTACGTGGATCTGAGTGCAGACATATTGGCTTTGATTTATTTTAAAGAATATTCTAGAATTGTGAATCTGACTTGTTCCTCATCATAAAAAATACTGTACTTTTTGCTTGCTGATTGTTGTAAAATCGGTTTCTCTTTTTGCATTTTGAGCTGTAATATGTGACCCTGCAGCACACAACCAGTCTCAAGTCGCTGGGGGATATTTGTAGCAACATGGAAAGGGTATTATTGGAGCGACCAGCACTTTAAGTTTGCTTTCTAAAGCTGAGATGGACATCCTTATATTTGCATACAAAGATTTAAAGGGACCGTTCACCATCATGACGTTTCTATGAAATATTTTGTTCTATAGAAACACACTAGTTAAATTGAATAGGGATTGGAGCTTTTAAGTTTAAAGAGGATGCATTTAAATGACTATAAACTATATTCCATTCAAATCAGACATTGCTATTTCTCTCAGGAATGTGCCAAGCAGAGCGAAGAATTTCAGTGAATAATGACTTACATTTCAGTCTGTTATTCACAAAGCTCTCTTAAAGCTTGATAAGACTTGAAATATTGCGCGCAAGTCGCACGGACCACTTTTAAGACTTGCCATTCCAAATCCAAAGCATGCTTGTCATTCTTATGGATAACTGCCGACGGCTGTGAGCTACAGTCCAGCCCTAATGTGTGACTGAAACTCATACTTTAGCAAACAGCAGTGATGTAGGACTCACCTGCTGAGACACTGCACGTCCAGGTTCAGATCGGACTCTCAAAGACAGTGCGGCTCAGGCATGTTTGGCTATAAGCCTGTCGTTATAAATAACCAAGCCTCTATGGACCCCACAGCTGCCCCCTAACACTCGTCATCCATCATCACCAACATCACACTAACTCCTGCTTAGTGTAGCGGCTCAGTTGATGATGAGTCTCGAGACTAGAGGTTCAGTCCTGTCAGGGTTTATCAAATATAAATTACATTTTAATCTTTTGTAATCTTCAGGGACTGGGCTTATTAAATCCTTCAGTAAACATGCTTTAAAAGAAAGAAAATCAATTTAGCTGTATGCTTCTTTGTATTGTATTAAATATATATTTTCTCTATGATATATATTCTGTTTATCTTTATAGGCCTAGCTGTTTCCCCTCCTCACTTTTCTGCCATATCACACTGATTTTTTTTTTTTCAGGAGAATTAATTTCAACAAGGTCAAGGAGGTGGAAAACTAAAAGATCATAACATGAAAGTCCTCCAAAACACACAAAAGCAGCAGTGTAGTTAATCATGTGGATGAACGGTTGTTTATTGCAGAACCTCCACCGCTGACTCTGAAAGAGGTGATCATTGGCTCGTTCTAACTGCTAAGGACAGATTAGCACCCACACATTTGATCATGTTTAACTTACATTTCAACATATTAGACCTTATTTCAAGGGATTGACTCTTAACTGACATTCAACCTTATATTGCTTTTAAGAGCGAAATAGGCAAAACCTAAAAAAAATTTTTTTTAAATCTACTCAACGTCAAGCTGTGTATGATTATGCATGTCCTAAACATGGCATCAAATGGTTAATGGGAGAACAGAACTCTTAAAGGGGTGGTTGATTGCGATTTCACTTTTTTTAGTGTGTAATGTTGCTGTTTGAGCATAAACAATATCTGCAAAGTTACAACGCTGAAAGTTCAATGCGAACGGAGATATCGTCTTTTAAAATGATGGCAGTTTAATGCCTACAAAAACGGCTCGTAGGGACTACAACAAGTTACTTCCCGGGTTTGTGATGTCACAAACCCAGAAAATTACACAAACCCCACCCCGGGAACATGCAACAAAGGGGGCGGGGCCATGTTGAGCTGCTTCAGAGAATAGGAAGAGTTGTTGCCATGCCATCAGAACTAGGGGTGCATGAAAAAATCTATTCATATATGAATCGCGATTCTGTCTTCCAACGATTCTAATGGATTCACAAGTTCCCTGCTCTGCACACGTTCTGCTCTGCAACTCTCTCTCCAATTATACACTTTATCTGTATAGACAGACAGATATTTTTCTCATAGCTATGAAAAGCGTTAAACATAGACGCGCACATGGTTGCCATGCTGTATTACACCTATCTTGGAAAAATTGCACTGGCTTCCAGTCAGTTTTCATATTGATTTTAAAATTCTCATGCTCACTTAGAAGGCCTTGAATAATTTGGCTCCTCAATATTTGTCATAGCTATTAACCCCCTATACCCCTGCACTTGTTCTACGCTCTTCTGAAGCTGGTCTTTTAACTGTTCAAACAACTCAGCTAAAAACTATGGGTGATCGGGCTTTCTCTTCATTGGCTCCTAAATTGTGGAATTCCCTGCCCTCTGAGATTAGCCTTGCAGAATGCCTTAGTGTTTTTAAATCGTCCATTAAAACCTACTTTTTTTTACGGTAGCTTTTATGCGGTTTATGTGATTACTTTGTCTTTTATTAGATTGGCTTTGTATTGTTCTGTTAGTTTTTACTTCCTATACTTTTTGTGCATATCTTTTAACTTTATCATTTTTATATGTATGTAAATCGCTTTGAGATGTTACTTTTAAAGGTGCTATATAAAATAAAGTTACTTGTTATTATTATTAAAGCTTTAATCAGGATAAAACTATATATTAAAAGCTAACATAAGCAGGTGCATTCACAAATAATAGTGTATCTAAAAGTATGAGACAACAACAAACAAAAGCATACCATTAAGAGCCATGTGCTTGCACAGGTTCTTCGCGATCCTCTTCACTTATATCCTCTGTATCTCAATCGGGCTCAAATTGATAAGTAATATTGACAACGCCATTGTTTACAATACAACCAGAGAAAATGCCGCTGAGGTGAGGGGCGTGACGATTCTGCACGCGCATTAGAGGCGGTTTAGCCAATCACAACACACTGGACCAGCTAACCAATCTGAGCCCATTGCGTATTTCTGAGGAAGGGGCTTCATAAAAACACGATATCATTGGAGTGTTCAAAGGAGAAGGGACAGAGCTGAGTAGAATAAAGCTAAATTATGTGAAAATATTATGTTTTTTTTTTTTAATGAAGCATTAACACGTTAGACTGCACCCCATAAACACAATCAAGCCTAGAAAAATACAGTCAACCGCCCCTTTAATCAGTTGAACCAATTGTTTTGTAAACTGTTTTGAAGTGCTAGAAAGATCACAGCCTGTGGCACCTGCTGGTCAAAATGGTGTAAATGCAACAAAAACTTGTATAATGACACTGATTACAAACAAATGCATGTATTCATGAAATTAAATAAATTAAATGTTTAAATAATTTTTTTTTAAATTAATTTACATTATAAAAAAGACCAGAGGATCAGCTAAAACGTCTCCAGGTTACTCATGTAACCATGGTTCCCCGAAGGGAACGAGACACTGCGTCGAAACGCTACGAAACGTTCCAGCGCTCCAGCGTGACCATGCTCTGAATCACGTGTAATCAGTCCAATGGTTGGGCGAGACATCATGGGCAGGGTGACGTAGTGACCAGGAAGCATAAAAGCACGTGCGGTGAAACCGGCGTCAGCTTCTAGGAGTGAAGCAAGCGCTGGCAGGGATGCCGGAAGTATGGCACTGAGACGCAACGTCTCGTTCCCTTTGGAGAACCATGGTTACATGCACAACCTGGAGACGTTCCCCTTCAGGAACTCGAGCTGCGTCGAAACGCTACGGGAACGAGAATGCCCACGCCGCCATACTTGCAAATCCCTGCCTAGTGTGGAAGAGCACAACTAAGGCGAGAGAAAAGGGAGCCAGGAGTGGCTAAAGAAGGCGGGGCCCACCGTCCCGAAGGCCAACTTCTGGAGGAGTGAGCCTCGACCCCCAAAGGAGAGGGGAGATCAGAGGACTCAAGGCTATGGAATAGCATCCTGATCCACCACTTAGTATAAGCTTCTCTGGCCTCGGCCTTGTCCTCAGCGCACTGCAGAGGAAACGTGTAAGAAGAAGGTGTCTTCTCACTGAATGGCCACCGAGAGGGGCGTGGTAGGCCGCAATGGCCACCACGAAGACCTCTAGGGTGGAGTGAGTCAACCCTGTGGATAAAAAGGCCTGCAGGAACTCCAGAACTGTACCAAACGGGCAGTTAGCTGGGTCGAGCTGGCGGTCTCCACACCAAGAAGGACAGTTTCCTCATAGAGGGAGCTCTGGACGGAGGGACCGGAAGCTATGAGTTGTGCCTCCTCAGAGGCCACACCCACAGCTTCCACAGCTCCGGGTAGGGGCACGCCCTCCGCCAGTGAGAGGAGATCTCTCCTGACGGAAATCTCCCATGGAGCACCGTCGAGGAGAGAAATCAGGTCCAAGAACCATACTCGGCCCAGCCAGAATGGGGCTACTGGCAGTCGACTAACCTCGTTCCAGCGCACTCTCTCCAGACTCCCGGGAGCAGAACAATCGGGGGAAAGGTGTGCAGACGAAGCCTCGGCCTACCACGACATCTGTACCATGGCATCCAGCCCCAGTGGAGCTGGATGAGTCAGAGAGAGAATCAGAGAGGACCGTGCGATATCATCTGAGTCGCAAACAAGTCCACCTGAGCCTGGCCAAAGACTCTCCAAGTCTGCTTCACCCCTCCGGATGAGGCATCTATTCCCCGGGCCTCAGCCCCTGCCTCAGCAGGATGTCTGCCCCCACATATATAAGAGACCACTGCTGTGTTGTCGGTGCTCACCAACACATAGCAATCTCTTAGGGCGCTCCAGTTGACTCCCTCGAGAGCTGACTCTGCATGTTTTGCTCCCAAGCAGACAACACACAAACTGTGTGTATCCCCACCTGAAATGTAGGGAAGAACACACAGCCTGAGATGCTGCCCACTCTCACCGTATGTTAGCCTACATTCGTATTGGTAAAATAAAGAGTGACAAACAACACCAAATAAGACTTACACACACAGAGCGCTTGCTGAATGACAGAAAGCTGACGCCGGTTTCACCGCACGTGCTTTTATGCTTCCTGGTCGCTACGTCACCCTGCCCGTGACATCTCGCCCATCCATTGGACTGATTACACATGTGATTCAGAGCATGGTCACGCTGGAGGCGTTCCCGTAGCGTTTCGACGCAGCTTGAGTTCCTGAAGGGGAACCCATTAGACACTCATTCATGGGTTCCATCGGAATTTTGAAATGTTTTGAAACCACTGTTCGAAACCACAGATTGAAGTAGTTTGATGTATCAAAATCACATGACTTGGCGTCTACTGCTTCGAAAACAAAAGATTTGCAAATTTTTGATGCTTCATCAAGCAGTGTTTGTGCCCAATACTAGTGTCAGAACTGCAGAACTGGTGAGTATGAATATTTGCAATTAAAAATATGTTAAAGTATAAAGCCATTCTGCCATATTTGTATGCTATTACGCTATTACAATTAAATATGCCTTTGGTGACAAGCTCACAGTGACTTTCTCCATTTTTTTCTTTTTGTGAATGTGATATAAATTTAAATCAGAATGCACATAATGCACATGCAACAAATAGGAATAGAATATTTGATTGCAAACCTTTAGCGTATGTACTGATTTATTTTGGAATTGATGAAAATTATTGCATGTAATCATATTAACTGAAAAATTCCCACCACTAATGTAGAGAATGTCTGTCTTGAACAAACACAGAAAAGTGATACAATCCTTTTTTAAAAAGCCATGGTCTGCATCACTCTCAGTGTAGGACTCTCAGCCAATCGCATTCGAGGACAGGAACTAACTGTTGAGAAGGATAGGACAGAGGAAAAATTATAATAAAATTAAAGTTTTTACATGCATTTTAAATGTGTAAAATTATAAAATGTTTAATTAAACTAATAAATAAAAATATGAAAGCCCGTTTTTGCAACCAAATAAAAACTAAAAAGTTGCAATTATTTTTAAAAGTCCATTTTTTTATATATTTTTTTTATTCGGTGGCTGAAAAAAAGTTCCATATAAAAAAATTTTCTTTGCATTTGACAATTTGGGTTTTTCATAAATACCTCAGTGATTTATAATTGTTTGTTTATATTGTGCTGCATTTGGCAGATTCCATTGTAACAACTAACATCTTTTTTTCCATGAGAAATAACAGTATTAACATTCAATACTTTAATGTATGTGACAACACAGTGCTGTAAAAACAAGCCACAGTCTCCTCTGCAAATCAAGCTGCAACACAATCAAGAGAAGACAAACACAGCATTAATGCTAGTCATTCTCATCAGCCATGTGAAACCACAGCGATCCAGTCACAGTCCAGCTGTTCATTAGGAGCTTGTGTGTTTGTGTACTACTTCGCGCATACTCATATGTGTGTGCTCACCCCAGAGAGGACCAGACACGCACTCCAAGCATCACTCATTCTTGCACACTTGAGAGGGATAGCGCGTAAGACATGCTGTCTTCTGAAACGCCAGTCTTCACTCATCTCCACAGCTGCCTTCCTGCTGTAAGAAAAAAAGCAGGACAGTCACTCTGGGAAAGCTCTGAAGCCTGCAGTGATCATAAGCTGCTAAAACAGGTTTTTCTCCCACCGGACACCATCGTATGATCAGTGATTTTTCAGCTCATTTCTGATAATTATAGAGCTACGTGCTCACACAACCGCCAGTCTTTGATGTCTCTAAGGGACGGGCTACCCGCGAAAAAGACTCGCTGCGGCCTCTCTGCAAGAGCTGTTTGTTCCCCTCGGCAGTGTCACTGGGAATGAAAGACAATAGAGGAGCAGTCATGACTGATGTATATACGGCATACGTGTGAGGAGAGCGAACAGGCCATGCTCTTGACACACAGAGCCATTAGACACAAATGCACAGTGACACGGCTCTCTCGCTGCAGGCGGCCGGGCTGTCATTTTCAGGTGCAGAAGCCTGTGATAGGCAGCATATGCTACTTGTTTGGATGGTGACAGGGGCAACTGCAGTCAGGCGGCCAATCGCTGGTGTTCCTCATGCCGTGTTGTTGGGGAAAAAACAAGCTCTGAGGGGAAAACAAATGACATTAGCCATGCTCGGCCTCTCCAATCCCCCGCTGTCTTTCAAAACGGCAGGTCTCCTCTGTAATGAAAATGGTGGATGGCCACTTATCATCTACAGGAGACAGGAACTGAAGGTAAACCACACACACAATGTAATATACAGTGGCCTTCAGAATTATAGGCAAAGATGAGAGAAAAGGGCAATAAAACTGTCAGCTTGATGTTAAGATGGAAATATAATAAGAGTAATCTTAGCTCTCAGTGCGTTAAAGTACCCCGTGAAATGGCTTGACAAGAGCAGTTTTCTTTCTAGTGTTGATGTATTTCCTATTGAAAAATAAAGTGGGATGTACCAAGGGCTATTTTAAATAGACAGTATGCTTTAGTTATATGAACTGTTGCTGTGTCTGAAATCACATACTGTCTAAATAGGCATTATTTTTCAATAAAGAACTTACTATGCAACTGTAAGGAGAAAAAAAGTATGTTCTATATTATCATGTGAGCTACATCATTGATAGAGTGAAACCGTTGGCTTTCATAAGTAAAAACATTAATTTTCTCCATAGAGTAACTGATTGTTAATGATAGCTTAAAACCTTGAACAAGATGATTTTCACATCATTTTGAAGCAAAAACTCAAGGCTACAATATCCAGTTCTCAGAAGTCTTGTGAACAAATGTTCTGTATGTGTTTTATGGCCTCATTCAAGTGATTTAATTTTTTTTGTTTTTTTGCTTTCTTAAAAACACAATCATGTACACACATAAGAGACCACTGCTGTGTTGTCGGTGCTCACCAACACATAGCAATCTCTTAGGGCGCTCCAGTTGACTCCCTCGAGAGCTGACTCTGCATGTTTTGCTCCCAAGCAGACAACACACAAACTGTGTGTATCCCCACCTGAAATGTAGGGAAGAACACACAGCCTGAGATGCTGCCCACTCTCACCGTATGTTAGCCTACATTCGTATTGGTAAAATAAAGAGTGACAAACAACACCAAATAAGACTTACACACACAGAGCGCTTGCTGAATGACAGAAAGCTGACGCCGGTTTCACCGCACGTGCTTTTATGCTTCCTGGTCGCTACGTCACCCTGCCCGTGACATCTCGCCCATCCATTGGACTGATTACACATGTGATTCAGAGCATGGTCACGCTGGAGGCGTTCCCGTAGCGTTTCGACGCAGCTTGAGTTCCTGAAGGGGAACCCATTAGACACTCATTCATGGGTTCCATCGGAATTTTGAAATGTTTTGAAACCACTGTTCGAAACCACAGATTGAAGTAGTTTGATGTATCAAAATCACATGACTTGGCGTCTACTGCTTCGAAAACAAAAGATTTGCAAATTTTTGATGCTTCATCAAGCAGTGTTTGTGCCCAATACTAGTGTCAGAACTGGTTGGTGGAGGAGTATGAATATTTGCAATTAAAAATATGTTAAAGTATAAAGCCATTCTGCCATATTTGTATGCTATTACATGGTAAACATTAAATATGCCTTTGGTGACAAGCTCACAGTGACTTTCTCCATTTTTTTCTTTTTGTGAATGTGATATAAATTTAAATCAGAATGCACATAATGCACATGCAACAAATAGGAATAGAATATTTGATTGCAAACCTTTAGCGTATGTACTGATTTATTTTGGAATTGATGAAAATTATTGCATGTAATCATATTAACTGAAAAATTCCCACCACTAATGTAGAGAATGTCTGTCTTGAACAAACACAGAAAAGTGATACAATCCTTTTTTAAAAAGCCATGGTCTGCATCACTCTCAGTGTAGGACTCTCAGCCAATCGCATTCGAGGACAGGAACTAACTGTTGAGAAGGATAGGACAGAGGAAAAATTATAATAAAATTAAAGTTTTTACATGCATTTTAAATGTGTAAAATTATAAAATGTTTAATTAAACTAATAAATAAAAATATGAAAGCCCGTTTTTGCAACCAAATAAAAACTAAAAAGTTGCAATTATTTTTAAAAGTCCATTTTTTTATATATTTTTTTTATTCGGTGGCTGAAAAAAAGTTCCATATAAAAAAATTTTCTTTGCATTTGACAATTTGGGTTTTTCATAAATACCTCAGTGATTTATAATTGTTTGTTTATATTGTGCTGCATTTGGCAGATTCCATTGTAACAACTAACATCTTTTTTTCCATGAGAAATAACAGTATTAACATTCAATACTTTAATGTATGTGACAACACAGTGCTGTAAAAACAAGCCACAGTCTCCTCTGCAAATCAAGCTGCAACACAATCAAGAGAAGACAAACACAGCATTAATGCTAGTCATTCTCATCAGCCATGTGAAACCACAGCGATCCAGTCACAGTCCAGCTGTTCATTAGGAGCTTGTGTGTTTGTGTACTACTTCGCGCATACTCATATGTGTGTGCTCACCCCAGAGAGGACCAGACACGCACTCCAAGCATCACTCATTCTTGCACACTTGAGAGGGATAGCGCGTAAGACATGCTGTCTTCTGAAACGCCAGTCTTCACTCATCTCCACAGCTGCCTTCCTGCTGTAAGAAAAAAAGCAGGACAGTCACTCTGGGAAAGCTCTGAAGCCTGCAGTGATCATAAGCTGCTAAAACAGGTTTTTCTCCCACCGGACACCATCGTATGATCAGTGATTTTTCAGCTCATTTCTGATAATTATAGAGCTACGTGCTCACACAACCGCCAGTCTTTGATGTCTCTAAGGGACGGGCTACCCGCGAAAAAGACTCGCTGCGGCCTCTCTGCAAGAGCTGTTTGTTCCCCTCGGCAGTGTCACTGGGAATGAAAGACAATAGAGGAGCAGTCATGACTGATGTATATACGGCATACGTGTGAGGAGAGCGAACAGGCCATGCTCTTGACACACAGAGCCATTAGACACAAATGCACAGTGACACGGCTCTCTCGCTGCAGGCGGCCGGGCTGTCATTTTCAGGTGCAGAAGCCTGTGATAGGCAGCATATGCTACTTGTTTGGATGGTGACAGGGGCAACTGCAGTCAGGCGGCCAATCGCTGGTGTTCCTCATGCCGTGTTGTTGGGGAAAAAACAAGCTCTGAGGGGAAAACAAATGACATTAGCCATGCTCGGCCTCTCCAATCCCCCGCTGTCTTTCAAAACGGCAGGTCTCCTCTGTAATGAAAATGGTGGATGGCCACTTATCATCTACAGGAGACAGGAACTGAAGGTAAACCACACACACAATGTAATATACAGTGGCCTTCAGAATTATAGGCAAAGATGAGAGAAAAGGGCAATAAAACTGTCAGCTTGATGTTAAGATGGAAATATAATAAGAGTAATCTTAGCTCTCAGTGCGTTAAAGTACCCCGTGAAATGGCTTGACAAGAGCAGTTTTCTTTCTAGTGTTGATGTATTTCCTATTGAAAAATAAAGTGGGATGTACCAAGGGCTATTTTAAATAGACAGTATGCTTTAGTTATATGAACTGTTGCTGTGTCTGAAATCACATACTGTCTAAATAGGCATTATTTTTCAATAAAGAACTTACTATGCAACTGTAAGGAGAAAAAAAGTATGTTCTATATTATCATGTGAGCTACATCATTGATAGAGTGAAACCGTTGGCTTTCATAAGTAAAAACATTAATTTTCTCCATAGAGTAACTGATTGTTAATGATAGCTTAAAACCTTGAACAAGATGATTTTCACATCATTTTGAAGCAAAAACTCAAGGCTACAATATCCAGTTCTCAGAAGTCTTGTGAACAAATGTTCTGTATGTGTTTTATGGCCTCATTCAAGTGATTTAATTTTTTTTGTTTTTTTGCTTTCTTAAAAACACAATCATGTACACACATGCTGCGCACATATTATTGTAGCCCAGTTTGTGCCGATTCCAGTGACTTTAGCCATTTATATGTTTATATGCAACTGAAAGAAAGCACAAATGTCAGTGCATGTCAAAACTTCTCCAGGGCCCTAAAACACCCTCAGACACCAGAGGGTTAAAGACAGACCTACTTCAAGCCCTGAGATTTTTTACTAATGGTGTATGCTTTCGTTGAAGCCATCTGTTCACATCATTTCAACTTATAATAAAATAATTGTGATTAACAGCGGAATTTGCCGTGAAAAACTACATTACCCATGATGCTCTGCAGAAGATTCTACCAATCAGAGAGTCCTGGTGAGCAAATTGAGCCAAAAGAGCTTGCTGGAAACACCCACTCCCATGATGTAATCGAGTCTTGCTATGCTGTGAAAATATTTAAATAGTTGTATGCATTGCTGGGTAGTGGATTACAAGTAATCTGAATTAGCTACATAATCAGATTCCAAAAATTAAACACTTTTAATTAGGTTACATTACATTTTAAAATACTCATAAGCAGACTACAGTTACTGTTTTATTGATTACATGATTATATATTATTCACACAAGTCTTTTGTCTTTCAAACACATTAAAATGCACAGCTTCACGTTATTTCTTATTTACATACACTGTAAAACCTAACAGTGAAATTTGCTAAATGAAATGACTTCATTTAACTCAAAAATGTTTAAAAAGTTAATTCAACTCAATATATATTTGTGATGTGAACTCAAAAGCTAATTAGGTTAAGCAGAACTCAATCTAAATGAGTTACTATAAATAAATTTAATCTATTATTACCATACAGTCTATGATTATTATGTCTAAATGGCTGACCACAAAATATTTAAAAGAAATATGAGCTTAATTCATGATTTCTAACATTGTTTTTTGAGAAGTCACGTTTGTATAACATAGGGCTATAGGTATATGCTTTATATCTTTCATAAATAGCCCAACTAAACGGTAATATATGACCTTTCATAACTAATTAAATAACTAACCGATAATATAATACATACATAATTCTATTTCATATTAAACTCAATGTAAATTAGTTTATAGTACTCATATTTACTGGTTTTAAAACTTAAATGGTTTAAGGCAATCGGTTTTCTCGGGTTTTACAGTGTGTAATGCGGGCATTCATGCACTTCATGTCGTTAATAACAACAAATGGAATATATTTTCATTCTCTTTGCATTGTTATATCAATATGGTACAAGATTATCCTATTTAAATCAATGTGATAAACAAGTTAGATCTAAAGTAATCTATAAGTACTCAAAAAGTAATCCAATTATATTACCTAAAATGTGTAATGTAATGGATTGCGTTACTAATGGGATTGTAGTTCTTTGCCTCATTAAAACCATTAAGTACAAAATCCCGTCCCTTTGTCTGATTTTCAAATACACTGAAAACAATGATTCATTGAATTTACACACATTTTCAAAGGTAAGTGGTTGCAATCAATTTATTTGAGCTTCATTTAAATAATACAAATTTGCTGAAAGTTAGTCAACTAAATTTGTTTATTTAAATGTGGCTAAAATTCATTGATTGCAACCACTTACTTTAAAAAAAATGTAATATCATTTTTTTCAGTGTACTTTTTCTGCTGAAAATCATAGTTTTAATGTTTTAATTCACCTCATAGCTGGTTCACTTGGTTCATGGCTTTTAACATTTTAATGAAGACCTTTAAAAAATCCTTATGGGAAAAATGAATGGGAAAAATACTTCAGGAACCAACAGCACTGAAGGAGTGGATGGCACTAATGCACTCTGTTGCCTTGCTTCCCTGTCATTCACAATTAATGTCCTATGGCCACATGGGATAGTGTCCATTAGATGCGTACTGAAGTAGGAGGTCATTCGGGTACTTTTCACCTACTGTTTCATGAATCTTATGAATTCAGACAGTCAACTCATTTCATGAACTAATTTCAACCACTATATAGCAAGGAAGTATGCTTATTCGGATGCTGGACATAATTTACTTGCTAGCTGGTTGTGCATGGTATTAGTTCTTATTTTAAAAATCTAGACACATATTCCCATTTCAGAGTTCATGATCTGTGGAATTATACTATAAATATGAGCTGACATGCAGGGCAAATGCCATTAGTCTTCCCACCAGCATGGAGAAGATGAGAGATAACGCAAATGGTGAGAGACAAAAGTTTGCTGGTTTTATGTTTGGTATGCTGTTAATATGGCTGTTTGAGTTGAACCACAGCCAAATGGAGTTGAACACATTTTGCTACTTATCTGAGAGACTTTATCAGTTGTCAAATGTTGAAGATTCCTTGGAAATACCTTCATTATTACACTGTCCACCATCACAAACCACTTCACACCTGGAAGTTATCTCACTTTATCTAAGATGCACAGATTTGAGAAATTGTTTGGTAGCACAAAGTCTCTAGAAATTAGATTTTACTTTCACACTAAATATCGGAAAGACTTGCCAAACTGAGGTCTCTATTATCATAAAAATTAACTGGCATTTATTAAACCTCTCTAGAACTTTGCTTACAACTTGATTCTGTCGATAGATAGGATAAAATAGAAATAAATACACAGCATTGGATCTGAGATGTCACAAAGATAAATGGCATCATGGACTAGACCAGACACCAGGAGATTTTAGGCCACACACCATCTTTGTCCAGACTTATTGCACTGATCGAAAGCAGATCTCCAAATCCACACAAAAATATGTTCCACTGACCCTGTGAATGAAGATTTGCTGTGGCCATCCAGGTCCCCTGACTTAAACCCACCGAAAAACCTGAAGAAAGCCAAAAGGATCAGTTTCAGAGAAATGGTCTGCAAGTGTGCCGTGTCATATAATCTCATCCAGCAGGAAGAGATGAATGGTTTCCTCTCATCATAGGAAAGACACGCTAAATGTTCAGAGATGTAATGACTCGAGTTTTTGTATTTTATTATTGCACTAAAGAATGTGCACACTTCTTACTTTACTCAATTACATTTCAAATGAAACAAAATGAAAGTAAATATTTCACTGGTTAACACAATGTAAATGTACCCCTGACTGAACCAACAACTCAGATCACACTCTTGTGAATATTATTTTATTTAAAATTACCAATGAAATATGAATCACTGATACAGGGATGCTGGAATCTATCACACATACTAACACACAGTCAGCTATGGGCATGTCCTGCATGTCTGCATTAAGGCAAAACCCATGCCAACATGAAGAACATGCAAATACACACAAAAATGCCTCCTGGCTCAACTGGGAATCAAAACAGGAACTTTCTTGCTGTGAGGCGACAGTGCTACCCACCGAGCCACTGTGCCATTCAGTGAAATACATTTCAATTTGAAATATAATCTGCCACAAGTATATCAATCATTTTTGACAGCTAGCGGTTGAAATAGGTACTACAGTCCAAATTTAAAAAAATTGGAGAGAATTGTTTCTCCTGTCCCTCCTCCTCAGACTCGACACTCACGCGGGTTGCCAGATTGATGACATGCAACAGGAATGAACGCAATTAAAATGGAAGGTGACGAGCCTAACACTGTAAGCTGATGAGTTGATTTATGCATGTTTTAATATTCTTCTGGTCATCTAGCTTTTTAGATGGATGCCGAGGCTTTTTAGGTCGGGTAGAATCTATGATTTCTGACTCAGTTCGTTTGCTGGCTTCCATGGTTGCAATACGCTGTGTTTTCCACCAACTGGCAACCTGGAGTGTTGAAATACTATTGGTTAAGCTGGCAGTGGGCGGAGTCACACAGACCAAAACAAAAACAGACATTCCGACACGGATGCCAGATTGATGACATGCAACAGGAATGAACGCAATTAAAATGGAAGGTGACGAGCCTAATACTGTAAGCTGATGAGTTGATTTATGCATGTTTTAATATTCTTCTGGTCATCGAGCTTTTTAGATGGATGCCGAGGCTTTTTAGGTCGGGTAGAATCTATGATTTCTGACTCAGTTCGTTTGCTGGCTTCCATGGTTGCAATACGCTGTGTTTTCCACCAACTGGCAACCTGGAGTGTTGAAATACTATTGGTTAAGCTGGCAGTGGGCGGAGTCACACAGACCAAAACAAAAACAGACATTCCGACACGGAATGCACATTTTAAAGTAGAATAACTGGCTGTAGTGTTGTTTTTTGGAGAAACAAGTGTGTGAACTTAGCATGTTTCATAAGTATCTGAAAACATGTTATGGTATTTTTATGCTTTAGTAGCTAGAGTCCAAAAATTACATACAGCATCTTTAAAGACACTCATTTAATTTAAATTGTAACTATCATTGATGATGAACTTGACTTGAGTGTTATCACGGTCAGTTATAGTCTATAAACTGTGTTAAGGAGGAGAGAAGGTAAAGTAAATTCTAAAAAGTAAATTGTTAAAAATAAATAAAATATATATTGTTACCTACATATTACAATGCTCAGATACTGTTTTGATTACAACATTACCAGCTAAATTTAAATAACAATAATAATTAAATTAATTACTATTATATTAAATTACATAAATTGTTGCTTAAATTTATTATTGTACCTATACACATTAAAAATATATATATTTATATACTATTCATATAATTTGTTTCTCTATCTTCCTTATATATATATATATATATATTTATTGTGTGTGTATATGTGTTAAACCACTATGAAACCCTAACTCTACCAACCTGGTGCTAATGGCATTGCAGTTACTTTAGTTTTCTTCTGTGTAAATGTATTTTAGCTACCAGCTGAGATAATTAGCATTTACACAATAATTATACTTTCACAAAATCACTTTAGTAAGTTGGCGACTGTCAAGATTGTGAATGCAAGATAGTTTTCCTAAGCCTTTTTTGCATCATCTGCTTGTCATCTGACCAAACTTCAGTTTGACGATAAAAGGCAGCACCTGCGAAACAGCCATGTGTCTTGTATAATTTACAGCATTCATGGCTCGAATAATGAAAAAACTGACACAGGAGAAGACACTGACCAGATTTTCTCCATGCATTTCTGAGCCGGTGCTCAAATGTCATATTTGTGTAGTTTTGAAAGCAGTAAGATGATGTGATAATGTAGATTTCAAGCTGAGCTGAAAACGTCCAGTCGGACAACCTCACTTCTCAGCGACTGGCCTTCCAGCGATTTCCAGCCTGAAGATATCATCTGAAATTCATATCATTTCCAAGAAAGACCTAGAAACCACTGTGCTGTTCTTTCTGTTGTCCTCATGCAAACTCTTACAATAGATGCTGCTCTGCATGGCTCTTTTTCTGTTTGATTATTCAGCTCGACTGTCATGACCTAGAGAGAAGGATATGCTGGGAGACTGATGTCTGACATGAAGAGGCCTAAAATCTAAGGAAATCTGATGGACACAAATATCTAAAAACTATCACATAATTGAGTCCTTTATTACAGTACAAGTTTGCAGGAAAGTTTAATTTGACCATAATTATACAATATAGCCAGATCTCTATAGTTTCAGATATACTTTATAATCAAACTATCATAAAAGTGTAATTTTAATTATCTTATCAGTTGACATGATGTTGGTGAATTGTAGAGTTGGTTTAAACATATCCACATCGCTATGATCTGATGCTTTCTTAACTGCTGCTTTCTCACTGCTGTCATGGTTCTTATATGTTTATTTTACTATTAAGAAGAAAGCATGCGACACATTCACATATTCTTCTAAACATTGCTCTCATCAGTGTGGATGGCATCTGGACATTTGTTATCAGTATACAGTGGGTACGGAAAGTATTTAGACCCCCTTAAATTTTTCACTCTTTGTTATATTGCAGCCATTTGCTAAAATCATTTAAGTTATTTTTTTTCCTCATTAATGTACACACAGCACCCCATATTGACAGAAAAACACAGAATTGTTGACATTTTTGCAGATTTATTAAAAAAGAAAAACTGAAATATCACATGGTCCTAAGTATTCAGACCCTTTGCTGTGACACTCAAATATTTAACTCAGGTGCTGTCCATTTCTTCTGAGCATCCTTGAGATGGTTCTACACCTTAATTTGAGTCCAGCTGTGTTTGATTATACTGACTGGACTTGATTAGGAAAGCCACACAACTGTCTATATAAGACCTTACAGCTCACAGTGCAAGTCTGAGCAAATGAGAATCATGAGGTCAAAAGGAACTGCCTGAAGAGCTCAGAGACAGAATTGTGGCAAGGCACAGATCTGGCCAAGGTTACAAAAAAAATTCTGCTGCACTTAAGGTTCCCAAGAGCACAGTGGCCTCCATTCCTTAAATGGAAGACGTTTGGGACAACCAGAACCCTTCCTAGAGCTGGCCGTCCGGCCAAACTGAGCTATCGGGGGAACTGGCAACCGGGAGTGTTGAAATACTATTGGTTAAGCTGGCAGTGGGCGGAGTCACACAGATCAAAACAAAAACAGACATTCCGACACGGAATGCACATTTTAAAGTAGAATAACTGGCTGTAGTGTTGTTTTTTGGAGAAACAAGTGTGTGAACTTAGCATGTTTCATAAGTATCTGAAAACATGTTATGGTATTTTTATGCTTTAGTAGCTAGAGTCCAAAAATTACATACAGCATCTTTAAAGACACTCATTTAATTTAAATTGTAACTATCATTGATGATGAACTTGACTTGAGTGTTATCACGGTCAGTTATAGTCTATAAACTGTGTTAAGGAGGAGAGAAGGTAAAGTAAATTCTAAAAAGTAAATTGTTAAAAATAAATAAAATATATATTGTTACCTACATATTACAATGCTCAGATACTGTTTTGATTACAACATTACCAGCTAAATTTAAATAACAATAATAATTAAATTAATTACTATTATATTAAATTACATAAATTGTTGCTTAAATGTATTATTGTACCTATACACATTAAAAATATATTTATATACTATCACTGTAAAGATATTTCCAATTTCTTTTTAATTCTTATCAAAGAACGAAAAATAAATTCTCTTGAGTAGGCCTGTACATTACATGTGCACGAGTGCGCGCACGAGTACAAGCACAAGCACAAGCAATAATTTGCAGGCTGCTGTTCACTTAATGACCACTTGGTTCGCTAATAACAAGGGTTTCGAGAATTCTACATACAGACCGTTTAGGAGTGACGTAGCGAAATACTGCAGTCACCATGTGGACATTCAGCAAGATATATTAACATTTCTGACCTTAGCGAAAACACTCCATATGATGAGCTGCAGCTCAGAATACATGTTAGATGGAAACATTGTGAATTATGATCTAGTTTGCAGCTATATTCACTATATTTTAGATAGTTTGAGCACTGCAGTTCAGTTGATGACAGTTCAATATGAAATCAGCTGAAAGCATCCAGTCATCTCATACCACTGAAGTGAATGTTATGAATTATCAGTATATATTGTAATACATATTTGAGAAATTACTGTTGTATCTGATTGTATTAGTCTATATAGAGCGATAGGAGGTCAAAAAAAACAACTAAACAAATAGGAGAAGCAGTTGAACACAAAACAGCATAACAACAAAGTTAAAGAGGGTAAACTTTATCATTCAACTGACCTGTGCACATGTGTTTTTAAACACTTCAGCACCTTATGTTAAATTCTCAGGTAATATCAATGGTGTGACCTATTTCAGATGCAGCCGAAATTACAACAACAGCAGATACATATAGTAGTAGTTATGCATATTCAATTGTTTGATCAAAATTATTGCTAGGGACAATTTAGGAGTCGCTGGATAATGGTAGGGACATAGTGTCCCTAATTAACTCTATGCCCTTGTGTTTAATTTATGGGGTTCAGATTCAGCTTCAGTCAGAAGTTCTAGAAGCTCATAATTCATGTACAGTTTTAAGGTCTCAAAAGACTGAGATGTGAAATCATACAGGAAAGAAGTCTGATAGTCAGTTGAGTTTGTTGCAAAAACTTTAACAGTGCCTGCATATTGTTGTCTTTCCTGAATATGATAATTGATACTCAGTAGAACTGAAATGACATTCTTTACAAGATGATTAGTTAAAACATTTCAAAATGCACCTGCAGACTATTTTTCCAGTCAAGTTTCGATCCGATGATTCACAAACCCGCTCCAAAGTCCTGATCTAAATCAAATGATTCGCAAACCATCATTTCAGATCAGGAAGTGGAGCGTGGATTGCGAATCATGCATTTCGTTACTGAGGATTCCTTAAAAATACTTCATAAAAATGTCACATTTTAATAGTCTTCATCATGCAGTGAATGCTTTTGGACTCTCAAGATGTGTTTTGCTCATTTTTTGCAAAGTGAATGACATACAATTATGATATTATTGCAGACAATGCATTTCACACACCCCTATTATGAGTATTAAAAAGTGAAATAATCAGTTTAGTTTATCTGTGAGAGTTTTTTTTTACATTTATTTATTTATTTTGACAAACTGTTCACTCATCTCAGTCAGACTGCCTAACTTGGTAGCTTTTGTTGCTCATTTTTTGCAAAGTGAATGACATACAATTATGATATTATTGCAGACAATGCATTTCACACACCCCTATTATGAGTATTAAAAAGTGAAATAATCAGTTTAGTTTATCTGTGAGGGTTTTTTTTTTTTACATTTATTTATTTATTTTGACAAACTGTTCACTCATCTCAGTCAGACTGCCTAACTTGGTAGCTTTTGTCCAGAATACATCGCTATCTGGACCAGTTACCACTGTGCCCTGTTAATCAGCCGGTGTGTGATTACAGATGTGCAGGTGCTGTATAAACAGTTTCCTCTGGTACAAGCTTTGACAGCTTCTCTGTTCAGCACACAAGGGCTCAAGGACACGGACTCTCTCAGGTAATCACGGTCTCCCTCTGACCCTCCTCTTGCTGTGTGGCGTATTTTACATGCCAGAATACCTCAGTGTCCTTGGAGGTCAACTGTCCAATTACAGTCAGAGTTTCACCTTAACCCTACTGAATGCCTTCATCCTTCATTCACACACAGCGAATTTATTGAGCTTCCCTTAATTAAAGCTGTAAGTTAGTGCAGTTATAAAAATAGCACACATCTGAAGTCAGATTATCTCCCTTTATCTCGTCTCATTGAATTTATGTCATCTCTGCCAGTGGTTCTATAATTAACTCCATAACTTTGAGTATCTAAGCTAAAGGATGAATGCCAGGTGGTTTTAAAAACCAGTTCAAGCCTGAATGGTGACGTGTATTATACAGCCAGTCAGACTCATGACATTATATTTGACAAGAAATAGCAGGTGCTGCAAGAGATTATAATTAGTAATGAAAAATAGGTGCTGTCATCTCCTGTATTTGAATATTTTATTTCCAGTGGAGTCCAAACATCTGAGACCTAATAAAAATGCTTCTACTTTGCATATCTTTCTAATTTAGTACAACATTTTAAAATAATAATAATACTAACAATATCATCAACACAACCAGTTTAAATGACAATTTTAATTGGATTTTTTTAACATAAAATTTATATTATTTCTGTAGAAGAGGAACTGTTTTGAATACATAAATGTATTTATTTTTTTCATTGCATTTACCATAGGCAAGTCATCAGTGTCCACAGCTCATTAGTTCACTAGCGAAATTAAGTCTAGAGAAGAGCATTTTGCGAAATATTAGACTATATACTCATCATATTGTACTTTACATGAAAGTGATGTCTTAATTATTTAATGTATGTTTAAATAAATGTAAAAGGGCTCCCTATAGTTTAGAGCAGAATCTGAGGTTGATTTTTATCCCTAAGAAAATTTTAATTTAATTTATTTAAAGGAAAATAAATTTGTTCAGTAAGCCATTGTTTAATTAAAAATATTTTTAAGAGTGTATGTACTGAACCGTCATGTTTGTGTACCGTTACACCCCTAATATACACTCTACCATTAAAAAGTTTTGAAAGTGCTCTTATGCTCACATAAGACTACATTTATTTGATCAAAATAAAATCAAAACAGTAGAAACTATAATATTGTGAAATACTGAAATAAAAAAAGGTTTCTATTTTAATATATATACTGTACATATACTGAAAAAAATGGGTGTGAAAACAAATTGCTAGTAAATTACACAATTAATTAAAAACAGCATGTAACACATGGAATTTTTAAGTAAAAACAAGTAAATAGTATTTTCTAGTATAACATACTCCAATAATCAAAAGTTTCTTTGAAACAAATGAAAAAAAAAAACTCAGTTTAAGAAAATACAAGATTTTACAAGAAAACATTATTTAACTTTTTCTGCTTTAAAGGAACACTCCACTATTTTTGAAAATAGGCTCATTTTACAACTCCCCTAGAGTTAAACAGTTGAGTTTTTACCGTTTTCGAATCCATTCAGCCGATCTCCGGGTCTGGCGGTAGCACTTTTAGCTGTAGCTTAGCATAGATCATTGAATCTGATTAGACCGTTAGCATCTCGCTCAAAAATGACCAAAAAGTTTCAATATTTTTCCTATTTAAAACTAGACTCTTCTGTAGTTACAGTGTGTACTCAGACCGACTATAAACGAAAAGCTGTGATTTTCTAGGCCGATATAGCTAGGAACTATACTTTCATTCCGGCGTAATAATCAAGGAACTTTGCTGCCGTACCATGGGTGCAGCCACGTTTAATTCAAAGTGTAATTGTTTTTGAAATTTACTAGCAATTTCTGAGTGAAAATTGGTGCTACACCCTACTTGAACCCAACAGCAAAGTACTTTTTAATTTCACATGTTGGCCAGTCATAACAGAATTGTGTTTTTTCCCCCGCACATATTCCGATACGGAGAGATACTCTATTAATGCAGCCTTGGACTATCCAGATACAGCAAAATACCATTGCACAGTATTCTAAATCATTTATATAAGGCCAGCACTAAACCACTGACTGGAGTCGACCACATTTCTGCACATCCTAGAGTAATCCTTACTGCATTCTGTAGAGTGCTGGCTCACCACAAGCACTGCTCTTCATTATTATTCATGATCGATATGCAAAAACATCTAAAGTAGCGCTGTAGTCAGTGAGCTCCAGGCCCCAGGGTGTTACAGCTACTTCTCATCACAAGATGAATTCATGCATATCAAACCCAGAACATGCCATACTGCCATCATACATGAAGCCCAGCAAGCTCAATCATGATACTAGCTCATTTGAGATGATCTCAACATGCTGTTTACGGGCAAGAAAACTAACTGGAAGGGAAGTAAGAGGTGAAAGAGAAAAATGACACTTCAGCATGCTGAGGAGAAAGAGCGAGGGAGAGGTAGACACAAGCAAGCTCATTTAATTTCATTGAACGATATATTGACTCTGAATCACAATGGGGAAGCCGGCAGACCGCTGAGAATGCAATCTTCCACTATAGAGACCCAATGCTGTTTACAGAGAAATAATATGCATACGGGTGAAGAGACACTAATGAGAGAGAAACTAGCTGAAATAAGTCATATAGATGAAGATATCTGAAAGAATTTAGCAAACATTTATTTTTGTATGATTCTTTGTGCTGAGCCGTGAAAAACCGAAGCCGTGCTGCGCTTCGACTAGACTAGGATCCCGCCAGCCAGGTTTTTTTAGAACTATAAACACATTTGTTCTGTTTTTCGACATTCTATCTGCGCTGATTGATTCTGACAGTGCAAACGTACTGCTGCTGTTGAGAACCCCAACAAAATGAATTTCGCAGCACAGTGTGATATCTTCAATGTATTCATTCAGTTTGAAACGTATTGGCTCATGACCTCCTTATGGCAAACTCTGAAGCGCTCTAAACTGGCTGCTTGCCCATCTCTCCCACCACATTTTAAGAATACAGCATCTGACAGGTTTGTGTTGGGTGGGATGAGAGAGACCCTCTGCTAAGGCCTTTCATGTGCCTGATGCCGGCAGGTGCAAAACACTCTGGTACTGCAGTAATAGACGCCCCACCGATGAATACAACCTAGACTCGCTGGAAAAATATGACTGCCTATATTTTTTGCAAAACTCCAACATACCAATACAAAATTCACTGCAGTTTCCAGCTGAAATGAACACTAGTGGCAGCAACACAATAACTTTTATTTCTTTTCACACACATTGTGATTGAACAGTACTACATTATGACCAGTTCTGTGTAGTAACTGATAACATGCAATCTGGGTTCCAAAAATAAAGTACAGCAGATGTGTAATGTAATGGATTACGTTACTAACTAAAGTTTTTGGCATGTAGTTTGGAATCAGTAACAGATTACAATTTTGTAAGTAATCTACCAAGCTCTGGTTATGACCTCAAAACCCTTTTACCACAGTGCAGGATTTGTAAATCAATACATTGTGACGTTTTCATCACATTAATGTACTGATGTAGTAAACTTGCTCTGTAGCGCACCTGGTACCGCATTGCACTTGCAATGTCAAGAGCTCGGGTACGAGTCCAATGAAACACAGTCATAACAAAAAAACCTTAAAGACTTGTAGAAGCAAGATAAAATGGCATAGTTGTTTCAGCAAATGCATTTTATCTCACGTCTCATTTTGTTCACACAAGGTCTGCCCCTGACTAAAGATTTTTCTAGTCAGTTAACAGTTGTTCATTTAAGCTAATAGTCAACTAATCGCATGTTTAGGCCTATATTAAACCACAATGAGCCTATAGTCTATTCCATGCTCAAACTCTGGCATGAAGCTTGTTGCAAAGCATCAGCAAAAGTAATGACTTTGAATGTGTCTGAAAAAAATAGCAAGGAGATATCTTAATTATTTATTAATAAAGTAGTGTTTTTTCAGTCAGTGTGTCAGCTGCAAAGAGGTTTTTGCAGCTGACACACAAAAGGCACAACTTTTGTTGATATTGTTCATGTATACAAATAAAAGTAGACCCTTTACAGTTTCGAATGACACATTACTATTATCTGTATGAGCAAAATTTATTGTGTATTTTAAGTTGTTTCCACTGTTATCATGAAAAAATGCCAATGATCGCATTGGTGCCTCCATGTGATTCAGTAGCGTGTTATCAGCTTCCACACTCCACACAAACACTTGGAAATGCACCTAATAGTGTGCATTTATCTAGATTAATGCTAGAACGCGCAGCTATGTGAAGTTGCCACTACTTACATGTTTCAATGTCAAATGATAAGCCATATTTAGGTTGATGAATGTTTATTTAGATTTCCTATCTGGTATACTGTAATTACCTCAAGGACCAGTCACTGACAATGTGTCCATCACAGACACGGACAGTCTTTTTTCTGTGACTAACTGACTAAAACAATTGTGGTCAACTAAGCGTCTTCTCGTCAACTAACGTTTAGTTGACTATTAGGAGGGCAGCCCTAGTTCACACTATTGGCTAGGTTTAGTGTAGGTGGTCTGTTATTTTCAAACATGAGAGAGCATTAATTATTTAGCACCACTCACTAGACATTTCTCTTTGAAAGTGTTGCGAAACATGTAAAAAGCAGCATAATATAATTTAGCAAAATGTCGTCACAGGAAAGTTTTTCCAAAGAGCCTGGTTTGGATGAATTATGGGCCCCGCTCTCAGCTGTCACTCGGCACAAGCAGCAATCAATTGAAAGCCAAATGTACATATTTATTTCACAGAAAAGGTTTTCGAAGCAAAATAGTATTTCTAGTTAAATATTAAAGTGCCTTGTTAGCAAACAGCCAGTTTCTGTTTATTTGATGAATTACATCCATTCCAATCCCCAAAACCTTCAGCTGCAACACACAATAAGTCACCCTGCAGCTCCACGTGTTTCTTCCACACGCTCCATTTGCCTAGAAAATCCTTCCTGACCAAAGGTGTCCGGAAATAAGGTCTTTAAATCTGTGTTACTCAAGAGAGACCAGTTGGAAGCAAGTTGGAAATGTCTCATAACTCTTAAAAGAAAGTGGATCACTTGCTCCCTTTTGGACTTGTTCTTCCAAGTCAGAGCAGGCTTTATGGCATCAAATAATTATGATTTCTCTCTCAAATGGGAATCCATCCTTGCCATCTGTATGCGTGACCCTGTCCATGTGAACATGGGAAACCTCTGCTTACACTATAGGCCTTCTACTACCATCAATCAAAAGTTTTATAAAGAATATTACAAGCCTTTTTGGGACAGATTCGCTATGAACATCTCCTCTTGTTGTCAGGGAGGGTCTACTGCTTAACCCAAGGTCTCCAAACACTCTTGTTCAATGACAAGCTACACACAACATTGTGGTAAATGCTGAAAGCCCTGAAGCGCAGTTAGTTACAGAGCCTGGAGCAAGTTTGTGCTTCAACATTCAGACAACAATGCACATCTGCCTCAAAACACTGCATATATAGGTATGTGTTTGCCATGAGCAAGGTGAAAACCAATTGCTCATGCCCTAGACCTTATCTATTGATTGCCTGGTTTACTTTCCTTCATGGTTGCCCAGAGTTGTAGACATTTAAGGCCAAAATGTTGTTATATTACCATTTGTTCTACACAGATTGGTGTCAGGTTCAGAAATGAAGTTGACGAAGTGATGATTACCAATCACAGTGGTGTGTTAAAAACATCAGGTAATTGCTGTTGTTTACCATTAGAGGCAGTAGTTTTAAAACTGGTTGGACAAAGATAAATACTGGGGCCAAAACATCTTCAGCTTGTCCACTTACATTCACAGGTGGTTGAAAATAAGTAATAGTGTAAAAGCTCATAAGGTGGAATGCGTCAATCACCTGTCAATCAAGCACTGAGCTAAAACCAGAGTTTCAACTTTGTCTGTTATGTGAAGCTCATGTGCATTTAAGTACAATGTCTGAGAGAAGCATTTTGGAATAGTTTACCCAAAAATGACAATTTGCTGAAAATTTACTTACTCTCAGGCCATAAGACATTTTGAACTTCAAACCATTACCTTCAAACTGTCCTCTTCAAAGTCTTAAATGAGGCTTCCTCCAGTGAAAAAGTCGTCTGGTCTGAATCAGGAGAGAAATCTGCACAGATCAAACACCGTTCATGAGCCAAAACAGTCCAAAACAACTCTAAACAAACATGTGTGTGGATTTTGACATGAGAGGACAACAAAGTACTATTATGGATTATGGACTTTGAGTTTGAATTTAAAACTTCTTAATGATTAATTTTTTTCTTATAAACACGCAGTTTTCCGCTTCACACGATATTAACTGATGGACTTGAGTGGTGTGGATTATTGTGATGTTTTTATCAGCTGTTTGGACTCTCATTCTGACGGCACCCATTCATTGCAGAGGATCCATTGGTGAACAGGTGATGTAATGCTAGTTTTCTTAGAATCAGATGAAGAAACAAACTCATCTACATCTTGGATGGCTTGAGAGTAAGGACATTTTCAGCAAATTTTTATTTTTGTGTGAACTATTTCTTTTAAAAATCTTCTCTCAGACACGTAGAATTATACAAGCTGTTTGTTACTGTATCTTTAAGACCTTTAAGATAAAATGTTCACATATGAAATTAATTAAAGTGTTTACAAGTTGTGGGTTTGCAGTCAGGTCAAATTAAGGGAAATTTTACTTCACAACTTTAACTTTAAATTAAAATTAAAATGTAATTACTAAACAATTATCAGTTAATGGCTCAGATAAGAAGCCATGACAGAATACAAGTCCCGCTTACACTGCCAGAGAGGACATTAATTACTATAATTTTCTTAGAATCAGATGAAGAAACAAACTCATCTACATCTTGGATGGCTTGAGAGTAAGGACATTTTCAGCAAATTTTTATTTTTGTGTGAACTATTTCTTTTAAAAATCTTCTCTCAGACACGTAGAATTATACAAGCTGTTTGTTACTGTATCTTTAAGACCTTTAAGACAAAATGTTCACATATGAAATTAATTAAAGTGTTTACAAGTTGTGGGTTTGCAGTCAGGTCAAATTAAGGGAAATTTTACTTCACAACTTTAGCTTTAAATTTAAATTAAAATGTAATTACTAAACAATTATCAGTTAATGGCTCAGATAAGAAGCCATGACAGAATACAAGTCCCGCTTACACTGCCAGAGAGGACATTAATTACTATAAGACTGCAGCATTTCTGCTCTTTTTGGGAGAAGAAAAAAGCAGCTATAGATTTATCACATGGCTAATTGCAGTGACGCTCACACCAATTACAAATTAATTACTCCTCATCACACACACAGCAACACAATAAAGGCCTTGAGTACAACTGTAGTGGAACAACAATTTGACCAAATTGCTCCGTCCTTCAGACTAAACATTAAATTGATCCTGAAAGAGGCACTTGTCAGATTAGTGCAATTCCTCACTGGACTAATGTCAAACAAAAAACAAACCACATTATCATTAGTGCCTGTGAGAGGGATACACAATGTTATAAATTCAAACAAACAAACCACATTACATAATAATGTAAAACAAACATAATACCTCAACAAACCTCATAATATAGTCTATTAAGCATTGTAGTCTGTTACTGATTATAGATTACATAATGAAAATTGTAGTTGGTAACATGATCTAGGTTACTCATTTTAGGTAAAGTATTCTGATTACTTTTTAGATTACTTTTTTTTTAACCTAATTTGTTTTAAACTTTGATATACGTTCATAACAAAAGCATTAAATGCATTAAACATTGTATTACTCCAGGTTTTCCCAAACTAGGGTTAATGTAAGAACTGCAGTGGGTTTCTTTGAGTTGATAAAAAGCAACTAATTAATTCAATCATAAAAAGGTAAAATAAAAATAAATTATTTTATATAAAAACCAAAAACACAACCACTAAAAATAGAAATACTTAATCGGTTTACTTGCATGTCTATGGGACATTAATCGACATCAGAGAACTGCGAACATGCAAATGTCTTGTTAAATTATTGAAATATTAACTTCCTCAGGGATATTTCCACTAAATATTTTATGTCAAAGGGATTTGGCTGATACATTTTTTGGGAATCCCTGTATTACATGGACAAACATTAATAAACATGAAAACAGCAACGCAATTGCACATCGAAAGTTTTCAAAGCTAAATGGTATGACACACAGTAGTATTTTTAGAAATTAAACTTTAGAAAAAGAATTAGGGAGAATCAATACATTATGAACAATTTGTCATTGTGTGAATAATATGCAATCATGTAATCCATAAAAAAGTAACTATAATCTAATTATGAGCATTTTAAAATGTAATATGATATATTTATGATTACTTAATTTTTGTAATCTGATTACATAATCCAGATTACATCTAATCAGTAACTACCCAGCACTGAAACCACACTAGTGGCTACAAACTACAGCACAGCACACCCAATGTGATACACAACTCATACCAACCTCTAAACCAAAAAAATTTTTATGTTATAGTGTTAGTTTCGTTAACGAAAACTATGACGAAAAATGTTCGTTAATGAGCTTTTTTCCCCACGACTAGATGACAATAGGTTAATAAACGATGACTATATGCAATTGCGTTGATGAAAAAAGACGAGACTAAAATGTATTCAAAAAAATAAAAACGTTACCAAAAACCTCTTTATTTTCGTCAAAAAAAGGAGACAAAATGTTATTGCGGACTGCTCTACACGCCTCTACTATGCGAGCTTTCATGAGTGCGGTTGCCAGATATCAAGAGTTCAAATCCCTGAATCAGAGCTTCGCTGTCACAAGGATACATTTCTTCCCGGTGTTTTGCTTATTTTAAGCAATCTGGCAACCGTGCGCGCACACGCTCGCTCCTCATTGCGGAAGCGCCACAGCCAATGATCTGAAACAGTGTTGCCAAGTCTGCGGTTTTCCCGTGGAATTGGGCTACTTTAACACTGTTGCCGCAGGTTGTTTTTCATGTCCGCGGGTTTAAGCGACCCCAATAACGTGATATGTAGCCCATAAAATGCAAATTTTACCAGGGGATTTAACAGCGACAAACAAGCTGGAGTTTAGTGATCTAAATGAAAGCGTCGTTCAGTCGGTCTGTGTTCTGTCATGAGATTTCGACTGTATTGTTTGTGATTGTGGTTGCTGAATAAATGCACTTACTTAACCGCTGTTGTTTTAATAGAGAAATAAAGGCTATTGCAATTTGGAATTACTATTAGGAATTTCACTGTTATAATATTTTTCGTTTGTTTTACAAGTTTTTATAATGTAGACAGGGAGAGTGCATAAGTTTTTGCTATTAATTTACATTTGAATTTATTTAATTTACATAATAAAAAGCCTATAATTAAATCAGTACACTAGATGAGGTAAAATAAACCATGTATGAATCCACATTCTATTGATTTGTGCTTACTGTTGAAAGTGCGATACCTGAAATGCAAAAGTAAATTTCTCAAATGACAACAATTATTACGATTATAATTTTGAGCAAAAATAATTCTTATCAGTTTAACCATTATACAGCTTGACAAAAATGTGACTAAGATTTCATTGACTAAAACGTGACTAAATTGCTCATTTTGTTGACTTAAACTTGACTAAACCAAAACAGGACAAGGTTGATTTAAATATGATAACTAAAAGGTACATTTGAGTAAGACTAAATAAAAAATTGCTGCCAAAATGAATACTGCTGTACGGTTAATTAATAATAATCTTATTGCAAAAATGTAAAGTTTTCATTGACTAAAGCTAGACTAAAATACTTTAGATTTTCTTTCACTAAAGCTAGACTAAAATACTTTAGATTTTCTTTCACTAAAACTAGACTAAAATGTTGAGACTTTTAATCCCCGGTTTCACAGACAAGGCTTAAGCTAGTTCCAGACTAAAATGCATGTTTGAGCTGTCTCAACTGAGAATATCTTGCTCTGACATATCTTAAAATTTGTCATATGGGTCATTGTTCTGTGTCAAGATGCATACCTGTAATGTTTTCTTCAAAGGCATTTTTGTAAAAGTTGCTTAAATATCTTAATTTAACTAAGGCCTAGTCCTGGTTTATGCTAAGCCCAGTTTGTGAAACCGGGCCTAAGTCGACTAAAACTTGACAAACTAAATAGGATAAGGTTGACTACATACGATAAAAACTAACAAGGGCATTTAACACGGGACTAAGACTAAGACTAAAATTGAAAATAGCTGACAAAATTAACACTATTATGTTAAACTCGCCATGTCATTAGACAGTTAATTTCACCTATGTAATTAAACAGTTTATGCCAATGAGTCTAAACTCTCAAGTAGACACTTGCTGCTATCAGGGATGGAAGCAGGATTAATTTGAGGTTTGACAAAGAAATAAAATAAATAAATAAATACATGAATGAATGAATGAATGAATGAATGCATGCATTTGTGGTAAATTCCTGACTTGAAGATAATCACATTAACAGACTTAATGGCTTTCCTGTTATGATAAGTTATGATGCCTAATGATTTTAAATGCCAAAAACAAGAGATCATCAGGGTCATCCCAGCTCAGGCTGTTGAATTGATTAATTTCAAGGAAATAAATTAAATGTGGTGTTTAAAAGATGTGTAACCTTATTTGAGAAAACACAGGAGGGGTCTCAAGCATAACTAACTGCTCATTTTAATTATAATTGATTTAATTACATTATTTATTAAGTACCTTCACATTTAGAAAGTTATTAAAAGTGCTTTTCTTTTTTTAAAACAGCAAAATAATGGGCAAGAACGTTTTAAAATGATCAAGCACTGAATTAAGTCAATGGGGGTAATTTGTATACTACCCTCCAGTCAGCATCTATTGAGTCACTGTTAGCTCTGATACAAGAAATAAGACAAACGCAGTGAGCTCAGCGTGAATACTAATAAATAGACTCCACTATATTATAATACAGGACAGGTTAGTGTTACCAGCCAATTAAATTGCAAACATTTGCACATATTTGTGTATGAATTGCATGTGATGCACATACTTGCTTTGGTGGTCATAAATCAAGCAGCAGTGAAGATGGCAACAGTACATTACGTCTCATATAATATTCATACCCCCTCTTTCATAGCATAATTTCCATTTGAGAAAAGTTCAGGATTTGTTTCTCCGTGACAGTCAGTAATTTGTGAAATATTACCAAATTATAAATCTCTGTAAGACTGGCGAACATTTGCTGTAGTGTAAAGACTCCATCTGGATTGGAGGTTTTGAATGTAGAGTTGTCAAAGCCAGTACAAGAATACGAACAGATCCAGAGAAATCTACATAAAACCACTGAATATTGACTATAGCTTGTTTAGAAATGCAAAGCAGACAGATAAGACAACAAAGCCAGGCTGGATTCTCTTCAGCTGAGCTCTGTGGAGTTTGACTTGAGATGCATGTCACATACTGAAGATCCAAGTCCCGGCTACACGATTTCAAAATGTGTCCGGTCTCATTACAATTTCATTAGAAGAAGCAGAACAGAGAATTCTAGCAACTTCCGGTTGCTGCCACAGAATAATGCCAGTCTAGGACCAGTTTTCCCCTCTCAAATCCAAATCTTAATGCATTAAGAATTACTAGTGAGAAGGAAAAATATGTAAACACAAGTAGTGTGATTTGTAGATTAAAACATATATTTGCTTTAATGGCGGATTTGTGTCTACCTTTGAATGCAGGTGAGGACACGTTCGAGCTGTATTCGGTGCAGCAAAGTCCACTAAAGGAGGTAGAACTTTTTCACATTTGGCTCCCAAACTCTGGAATAGCCTTCCTGATAACATTCGGGGTTCAGACACACTCTCTCTGTTTAAATCTAGATTAAAGACACATCTCTTTCGCCAAGCATTCAAATAATGCATCTCATAATCTTGTACTGCAGTTATATCTGATCAAATGCACATTATTATTCTTTAGTTTGGGTTAAACAAATAAATTTTGCTTGGTTGGAAAAGCAGCTACGATGCCAACCCCACAGAGGACCTCAGATGATGCCAACCCTGAAACAACATACAGAACTACCACATTTTGCTATAAGTTTGATTGCATCATATAATAATTGCTGTTAATAGTGTTCATTTTCTGTTTGATTACGTCTTTAATTGATTACGTCTTTTATTGATTTTTCAGTACATTTCTGCCATATGTACATTAACTGACAGTCACCACTGATAAGCTACAACTAAATATTGTAGAAACTTAATTTACTGTAAAGTTGCTTTGCAACGATTTGTATTGTGAAAAGCACTATACAAATAAACTTGTATTGAAACTTGAATTAAATATTTTAGTTCATATATTAATTTTTTTTTTAGATTAAAACATATTTTAGTTAATATTTTTCTTCAACTGTCTTGTGTCTGGATTATATGGGACCCCGTTTCCACCACTGAATAAAAAATAAAACAGGTAATTGCGACTTTTTATCAGAATTGCATGATATGAATTCGCAATTGCGCGCTATAAAGTCAGAAATGCACGAAAGAAACAATTTTGAGAAAATATCAGTCTTTTTTTCTCAGAATTGGACTTTGACAATTATATCCCATAATTCTGAGAAAAATAAGTCAGAACTGCGAGATAAAAAGTCACAATTACCTTGTTATTTTTTATTCAGTGGTGGAAACATGTTTCCATAGGATTAAGGGATGAATCTTAACTTAATTTTTAGTCAAAAAATGTAAACTAAATTATTACCCAACAACAACAATATCTTATAAATTGTATATATTTGACATCCTATCTGCATAGAGTACACTTAAATAAAGCACCTGTATATAGCAAATATTGGCTGTGAGATTTTATATATCGTTGTAAAAATGTAATCTGTATTATTGCACAGGCACAGTTTTATGCATAAGGTTGGATTTATATTATACTGAACAAAATTATAAACGCAACACTTTTGTACTAAGACTTCTATGTACACAAAAGGCCTATTTCTCTCAAATATTGTTCCCAAATCTGTCTAAATCTGTGTTAGTGAGCACTTCTCCTTTGCTGAGATAATCCATCCACCTCACAGGTGTGGCATATCAAGATGCTGATTAGACAGCATGATTATTGCACAGGTGTGCCTTAGGCTGGCCACAATAAAAGGCCATTCTAAAATGTGCAGTTTTACTGTATTGGGGGGTCCGGGAGGGTCCGAAAACCAGTCAGTATCTGGTGTGACCACCATTTGCCTCACGCAGTGCAGCACATCTCCTTCGCATAGAGTGGATCAGGTTGTTGATTGTGGCCTGTGGAATGTTGGTCCACTCCTCTTCAATGGCTGTGCAAAGTTGCTGGATATTGGCAGGAACTGGAACACGCTGTCGTATACGCCGATGCAGAGCATCCCAAACATGCTCAATGGGTGACATGTCCGGTGAGTATGCT
>NW_015505689.1:931962-949753 GCF_001515645.1 Sinocyclocheilus grahami
GTGTTATTGAGCACTTCTCCTTTGCCGAGATACTCCATCCACCTCACAGGTGTGGCATAGCAAGTTGCTGATTAGACAGCATGATTATTGCATAGGTGTGCCTTAGGCTGGCCACAATAAAAGGCCACTCTAAAATGTGCAGTTTTGCTGTATTGGGGGGTCCGGGGGGGTCCGAAAACCAGTCAGTATCTGGTGTGACCACCATTTGCCTCACGCAGTGCAACACATCTCCTTCGCATAGAGTGGATCAGGTTGTTGATTGTGGCCTGTGGAATGTTGGTCCACTCCTCTTCAATGGCTGTGCAAAGTTGCTGGATATTGGCAGGAACTGGAACACGCTGTTGTATACGCCGATGCAGAGCATCCCAAACATGCTCAATGGGTGACATGTCCGGTGAGTATGCTGGCCATGCAAGAACTGGGATGTTTTCAGCTTCCAGGAATTGTGTACAGATCCTTGCAACATGGGGCCGTGCATTATCATGCTGCAACATGAGGTGATGGTCGTGGATGAATGGCACAACAAATTCTCTGAAACAACTTTGGAGACGGCTTATGGTAGAGAAATGAACATTCAATTCACGGGCAACAGCTCTGGTGGACATTCCTGCAGTCAGCATGCCAATTGCACGCTCCCTTAAAACTTGCGACATCTTTGGCAATGTGCTGTGTGATAAAACTGCACATTTTAGAATGGCCTTTTATTGTGGCCAGCCTAAGGCACACCTGTGCAATAATCATGCTGTCTAATCAGCATCTTGATATGCCACACCTGTGAGGTGGATGAATTATCTCGGCAAAGGAGAAGTGCACACTAACACAGATTTAGACAGATTTGTGAACAATATTTGAGCGAAATAGGCCTTTTGTGTACATAGAAAAAGTCTTAGATCTTTGAGTTCAGCTCAGTACAATTTGCAGTACAAGCGATATATTCTACATAGCAATTCTCAACTGCCTGAATGATCGTATTATCGCAAAATGTAGCTATATTATTGTCCAGCTGTAATCTGCTAAATGTGACTATAAGGTATGAAGTTATTAACATATTATAAACATTAACATGAAGACTTTCTGTAAAGCTGCTTTGAAACTATGTGCATTATGAAAAACACTGTACAAATAAATTTGACTTGACTTCACATGTAAAATCAGTTCGAGTATGTGAAAGTAGAAAAATTTAATTTTGTCAAGTTTATTTATGTAGCACCTTAAAAGCAATGAATGCTGACCAAGGTGCTGCACAGCCAAAAACATCAGAAATATCAACTAACAAAAGCATTAAGACATAAGCATTTGAAATCATTAAATAATACAATAAGTAATGCAAAACATCACCAAACAAAAGAAACAAACAGAAACAAAACAAAAAAGTGTTTTCAAGTTATGCAAAAGCCTGAGAAAAAAATATATGTTTTAAGAGATGATTTGAAAGAAGATAACGTAGGGGATGATCTGATGGATAAAGGCAAAGAGTTCCAAAGCATAGGACCAGATTATGTAAAATGGGGTTTTTATATATTCATGTTGCTGCCATGCCACTAGAAAAACAAATTGCTTAGATAATTCTCAATTTGACATGTGCACTGCTCATCATGGGCTATAGTCTGTGTAATTAACAACAAATATTCATCTGGAGATGGGAAATATCATACAATAATTAGAATGACCTCTTGACCTCTATCCCTTTGGATGGGATGTATGGCTCTAGAGTGCAAAAATGTTTTTAAAGAAAAAAAAACAGATATACATAGTACTGAAGCCTTGAATGTTGCATCTTATAATTAGATTTTTATCTTTCTATCACATCTAGCTGCTAATTAGTCTATTAAAATGTCTCAGGCCACTTTAATTATTAATAGTTACTTGAAAAGCACTGCAGCTACTGTAAGCATATAATTCAGCTGAAATCAACGTGTGAATTCATTTAATAAAAGCCCAGAACTTAAAAAAAATAAGTCTTAAAGGGGTCATAAGGTGCAATTTTAAGTTTTCCTTTCACTTTGGAGTGTTACAAACTGTTTGCGAATAGATAAGATCGCTAAAGTTACAAAGACTAAAGTCTCAAACCCAAAGAGATATTCTTTGTAAAAGTTAAGACTTGTCCACACCCTCCTAAAACGCCTTGTTTAAACACACCCCCACATGTCTATGTCACTGTGTGACGTACATAACACCGCCCAAATGTTCACGCAAAGAAAGAAGGCGTAACTTTTATTCTCTCTGTAGTATTGTTGTTGCCGCCGCCGCCATGTCGTGAAGGCGCTGTGTGTTTCGTTGTGAAAGCGAACTACTTTGTTTGGCCTTCCAAAAGAGGACGATATCTGCTTCGTCATGCCTGGAGCTGATCTGTGCTGGTCGCTGAGGAAATACATCAACTTCACGCTGTGGATCAGCTTTCACCGTGGACGAAGCGGAGTCCAGCCCGGGGTCGTCACATGTGGTTGCTGCAAGCCTGCCGGACGTTCCTTTGTCGTATCCGCCGGCCACGCCGTTCTCAAGCCCGCCACCTCCGCTCACTCAAGGCTGCGAACGCGTAAAAAGACAGTATAAATCATGATCCGTAATTATGTCCCCACTGGATGCAACACATGCCTCGTTTATAATGGGTTTTAATGTTTTTGTCTCGTCGCTCCGGCCGGGACAGGGCATCACAGTATGGTGAGGGGCGTAACATTTCCGTCACACGCTTGAGGCATTCGGCCAATCACAACGCACTGGATAGCTGGCCAATCACAGCACACCTCGCTTTTCAGATCGATGAGCTTTGTAAAAATCGACGCGTTTCAGAAAGGCGGGCATAGAGGAGAAACAATAATGTACAGTATGTGGAAAATAATGTGTTTTTTTAACCTTAAAACGCATAAAAACATTGCATTACACCAAATACACCAAATAATGTTCTTTTTAGCAGCATCATATGACCCCTTTAAGTGTAATTCAAGATGGGTAAAGTCTCAAAAGTAAAGTCTTATTCTTAATAAAAAATAAATGATTTCTTAATAATGTTTCAAATTGATAACGAACTGGTCCTTCATTCGTAAAGCCTTGTCTTTTCCCTTAATTCCTGTAAAAGCTCTTCACAAACTCCAGATGGACAATCCGAGACATGATATTAACAAGTTCTTTCTAACAATGCTCTGTGATCCAATGCCCGTGTGTTTACACAAATTATTTTTTCTCCGTCTCTCTTCTGGCCGGATTAAGGGAATAATTAGTTTTGGGTTCCAGCTCAGTGGCCGTGTGGCGCATTTCCCCTGCGGCGCCACAATTTAGGATGTGTGCGTTTGTGTGAGGAGCTTCAGAGGGAGACAGCAGGAGAAATGGGGTCTGACAGCACTGCTGGAGCAGCACCTTCTGAACTCTAAGACCTGAGGAGTTTAACAGAGAGCGGCCATCAATAACCAACACATGATTACCCACTCATCCACCCAACCCTTTACCACACAATACCAGACACCCTGGATTCACAATGTCTTCATTATACTAACCCATCATCAATCCGCATACAAAATAACAGCAGCAGACTGATTAAATTCAGCTGATTACACCTGAGAATTAGCCATTCAGAGCACAATCAGGTAAAAACAGGAATCAAGATTGTAATCACAGCACATTATTAAATATGCAAAGAAAAGGATATGCTATGAGAACGATGAAGAGAAGTTTATGTGGCACAATAGTCAAATTATTAATCACTTATTTATAGCCGTGATAGGAGCTAATAATGAAAATGTTCCTTTATTTAATTATATTATTTTAGTTACATATTTTGAAGTGGCAGTCCTGGCTCACTGGGCAAACATGACCAATGGAAAAACCACTACTTAACTAAGAACTACTAGTTCTTAAGACAACTCCCATAGATAATTCGTGGCAGTTTAAAAAAAAATATATATATATATTTTTGGGGTGAAAGAGGTACTTGGTTAAAATATCAACCAAATATAAGCAAAATTGCATCTGAAATTGACAGCCAGTGAAAAAATTTAAGTGTTTATGTATTGTGAGGAATTCAAGGAATTAATAGGTTGGTTTAATTACATTTAATCAGTTGATAGGTTTATTTTATTGAGTTTAATTATTTAATTTTTATTTATAAAATGTAACGATAAACATTTTTCTATATATATTTTTTGATGCATATACATTTTTACTCATATATCTTATGTATATAAACATTATTAACATTATGTATGTATGTTTTTAAATATATGTATTCATTTTATTATTATTAATAAATTTACTGTGTTAATAGTATTCATATCATAAATAAATTACAGGTAAATTAAGGTAAAATGTCATTAAAAAAAATTATAGTATATTTTAATTAGAATTACTGTCACTTTAAACTTTTACATTTAAATTAATTGTTCATTTATTGTTAATTAATTTCATTGTTAAGAAATGTATAGCGACTGAAAAATGAGTAATATTTTATTTTAAGTAATAGTAAAACTCCATTCATAAAATAATCATAAGGGTTTTTACATTTCTTATGCCGTGTAATAAATACTTTCAAAGGCTGTCAGTACATTCATATATGTTTATAAACATAAAAAATGTACATGTAAACATGTACAAAGCCTAGTGAGATCATGCTGAATAAACATGCTTAATTTTCTAAATTACTGAGACACAAACCTTTAAAGAATCCACTTGCCCCTTACATTGAATGCATGTCTGTGCTCATACTCTCATAAAGGCAGATTCACTACAGTTACATCAAAGCCTGTGATTACAGTGCTGGAAATCTTATTGAAACAAGCACAATAGCCTCAGTAAAATGTCAAGATCCTCATCTTAGCACGAACAATGGCTGTACACTGCTGATGCTCCTCTATTAACTAAACCCTTTGCTTTCACACCACTAATACTCATGTGGGTCTCCACTTCACTCCCTAACAATTACTGCAAGGCTTCACAGGTCACTCGAGGTCCTGCTCATTTCACCTTCTGAAGCACATACTGTGTGCTGATTTCCAGTGTTAACCTTCACATTGCACAACAACAACGTCTTTTCTAACGGTAAAACATTTAAAGGCTGCACAACATAAACTTTCTCAGCACCTCTTCTGGTAAACAACTTCTGTAAATAACCGTTAGAGTGACTGACAGTGTCGTCAGTAACGTGAGTTAACGTAACAATGTTAGTTGTTCTAAGAACTGCAACTACTCTCTTTTTTTGAGATTTTTAAGTTTCCTCAACTACTGTAATTATGTTGTCAACTTTGATTTGCATGTTCACTAAATGCCGAATGTCTCCTAAATATTAATTTGACACAATAGTCCAACAAACAAGAAGCTAATATTGAGCGAGTTACATTTTAGACACATTATTTTCTGTTTTTCTGTTTCGCCAACAAAAATAGTTCCAAATCAAAGCCGGAGCAGAACATTTGTGCGTCTCAGAGCAACACAGCAGTGTTTCTTTCCTGAATGAATCTGTTTTTGAATTCATCATTTGAGTCAATGATTCAATGATCCATTCATAAAGACAGCCACTTGCTTAGTTTCTAAATAATCAGCCGTTTTGAATGAATCGTTTGAATGAATGATTCAGTGAATCCCTCATTAAGACAGGGACTTGCTGCCATGGCTGTTTTAGTGTCATATTTATTCATCCAATCACAGGCCTAAACCTGCAAGGTACCAGCACACAAACACACTCAGCAAAATATCATTTATTTATCGTTATTGAAAAAATCCCAATAAACCCCTAATCATTTATCGAAATCAATTTGGCCAAAGTTTGCCGACAAGAAAGGTCCATTGTCTATTGTCACTAGTGTAGTGAAGTACTGTATAAAGCTCAGCTCACACTGAAGTCACTTTCAAAGCAGCGAATTTGCATGACCAGCTTGAACTTGTTGCGAAAACTGCGTAGGGAAATATTTCACCCTCAAGCAGAATTCCAGATCGCGGGGATTCCCATTTAAACAAAGCTGTAGAACAACAGTAAATGTGACCAGTCTTATGATAATGCACTCATGGTTGTGATGTCAGTGATTTCTGAATGTTCCTTTCCATAAATCTTCCGAACCAACCTTTGCACGGTAAACACTGAGCAACTTTGTTACAAACAAACAATGAAAATCAACACAACATGGCCTCTACAGGATCTGGCTTTGCAACACAAAGTCATATTTGATTCCTGTCCATGGTGACTAATGAACAGAAGAGTTCTGGAGATCCCTTGAGTGAGCCACCACTCCTAGCGATTGGCTATTTACTAATGAACCAGGCTGTTTACGCTGTTTAGGAGACTTAATGTTCTTTATTTAATCGCACCGTGTATGCTTTTATGCTAATGAATCTTTACTAAACAAACAGGCTTGGCAAAAATAAGCACAGCTGGACCTGTCAATGTGTTACTGAGCTTGATATAGTAGAACAGGTGGTTGATCCACAACTTTTCAGCTAGAACAAGCTGCTCTCTTTAAGACGAGACAGACCCGAGGCGAGATACGCTGAAGATGTACTCATAGCCCATTCTGTTCACATGGGGTCAACATGATCCTTGGTTTCCAGCTTCTCTTCGAATATCACAGATATCCGGTCTTGCTCTCACATAATTCCCTTGGAACCGAATCAGTTTTGGTTGTTTTTACAGCATCACTTGGTCCCTAGCGATGCTTCTTTTTCTACCCCTGGGTTTGCTCTTCCAAAGGGATGTGTCTTTGACAGGCTCAACAATTCACTCTGCCCACATAAGAGACAAATTCTTATGTTTCCTAGTCTCCTATTCTTTCTTCCCTTTGGCACTGAGGGGACAAAAATGAGCAATGCAGCTGTCAAAAAGTTCCATAAATGCACGTCTGGCCTGCTTCCTCTGTGAAATCGAAATCTTTGTGTAATGTCTATCAAACAGCAGGTGTAACAGAATGACAAGCAGATCTATTTAACACTTAAAATAGAAGAATCTCTCATTAAACAAGAGGGAAAGATGTATTAGTGTAAGCGCTGCTCGGGGAAAACTTGACATCCTTCTTAATAAAAAAAAAATTGATTGCCTTTAATCTATTCTCTCTCTTTTTGAAGTCGAACACGTCAAAACTCAACTGGCAGTCACATGCTCCTCTGTCTGATGTTGCAGAACTACTCAAATGTCAAGGTATAAGTGGCCTTATGTCAAAGGAAACAAAAGCTGTGGAATCATATTTGTTAGTTTACTTAGAAGCGTGAGAAAGGTTAGAAGGTATAATGCAAGAAAGTTAGGAATTGTTTTCATTTGAATCGTTTCATTTTTGGAATTGTTTTCCAGTGATATTTTAAAAAGTTTAAAGTTTTGTTTCACTCTTATTTTTCTTTATTAAGTTTGACATGCTGTATATGAAAATCACATGACTTTTGTGTATCATTACCAGCGCTCATGAAAACAAAAATATGTTGACAATCTGTAGATACTCATGCATAAAAATGACATGCTACATGCATAATACTGAGCAGTTTAACTTCAGAAGTGTACGCTGGATGATTTTTGTCTTTTATGACTAGTCCCACAATGTTCTGGAATGTTCCAGAAAGCACCAGAATATTCCAGAATGTTACAGAAACCAATAGAATGTTCCAATCCTTCCAAAAGCAAAATGTTTGAAAAAAATAAAAAACACATGCAAAATTATTACAAAAACTTCTCTGTACTAAACCAATGTTCCATAATGAATGATAGAAGTTATAAAATTGACAACATAAATATTTACAAAAATATATATTTAAAATATAATTATATATATTAAGTGAAACACATTTTTTGTTACATGGTGTAATAATATAATATTAGCAAATTAAAACAAAGATATGTAGCTTTCAAGTATTTTCAGTTAAATAATTTGCATAGTCTTGGCTGCAATATTATTATAATTTTTATATAATAATTAGCATCCAGCCTCAGAACTGATACAGCCAACCACGTACATATTTTTTCTTAATTATTATAGTAATATTATAATAATGAACTGATGCAAACACTTTTAAAAAAACCAAATGTTCACTCTCTCTCTCAAAGCGGACTCTCAGAACAGAAGAGAAAACAGAGGAGAATAACATGTTTATCCTCTTTATGCCTGTTTTGTGTGTGAATGCATTTCATAATAAGGGGGATGCTCTTTGTTTTGTTTGCATAGTCATTATGCTGTTTTAATTGAGGTATAAGAGCCTGGCGCACTGCTGTTTATAATAGTCACATCCACTTCTATTCATAACAAGAGATTTTCACTGAAATGACTATTCAAAAAACCTATTCATGATGTTTTCCATGGTCAGTCATCATTTCATGCAGGACATGAAGGATTTCTGAGAACATGACGAAAATGGATTTGGCTGGTGTGAGACATGCAGACGGTGATGACACAGGTGCGTATATACGGTAACACTCTCTGGGATTGATGTCAGAGCGTTATTACCGAGTGTTGCCATGCAATGAAGAGGAATCTGGCTAGTGGACCTAATCTATCGAATGATGTCCTGAAGCTGGCATTATCGCCGTCTGAGAGATTGCCACCGGGATCTTATCAACAGCAGCCAATTATACAGGAAGAGGTGAGCTGCATTATGGAAATGTGAGGATCTCAGGACCTCCAGCTCATCTTATCTGTTGTCAGGAGCCACGTGACAGCACGCTCTCCTCGCTCAAGAATAAACAGAAAAAGCATAAAACCCACATTCGGCTCTGTTGAAAGCTTCCTGAAATATGAAGGTCTTCTGACAATTAGTGTGTGTGTGACTTGGGTTTGCCTTTCTATGTCTGTGTAGCAGGACATGGATTGTGGAATGAAGGTTACTTGGCTTTTTTCTGATTCGAGAGGTTGTGAAGAGCAGATACAGCGGCTATGTATGTGCTACACTGAAAAATGTATGAATGCCATTGTATTAGATAACAAAAGGTCAAACCAAATGGCATTTATTTTACAGAAATACATCACAAGCACACTTTTCAAGCAAACCACTCGACAAATAAATTTGTTAGGTTTTAGAGGAAAAGATCACCCAAAAATGAATATTTTGTCATGTCACCTCAAACCTACGCTGTGTTTCCCAAAAGCAACGCTAGCCAACTTTGGTTCCATCATTAGCAATATAGATCAACAATGTTAATCCTGATAAGCATCGTTCAAACAAACATTCGCAAACAGCATCTCAACTTTACATGGTTGAAACTACAGTTACAGATGCGTAGTTTCTTGTCACTGTGACATTTTAACTTAAATAGATCAAGCTCTTGGTCACAATAAGCAAACTAGTACAAACATCCAGTACATGCTGTATCACTCATTTTATTTGAATATGTATTTACAATTTAATCTGTATATTTTAGTGTGTCATCAATAAGCATCGTTTTTGAAGAGTGTGCATGTGGCTAAGGGGACCCTGGAGTACCACACAGAGGGAACTTGCAATCAATCAAACATCAAATAAAGCAAAACAACAGCAGTGAAGTAGTCATCAGGTGCCATGTTTGTTACAGCAGCATACTGAATAAATTAGGCTGTGGAGAAAGCTGGCTAAATGAACCATGTATAAAGGAAAAAAGTGCATGCCAATAACACAGTCTACAGCAAAACATGGTTTGAAAACCTTTAACGAACTATAATATTCTGACATCAATTGCGATCAATTAATCAACCCCATGTGATGTCATTAATGACAGTCCTACATTGTTGAATTGACATGGTTCAAACTAGAAAGGTGCAACCATGCTACTACAATTTTGGGAAACAGTCATGACTAGTTGGTTGGTTTATCCAACGATGCATCACACTATGGAAGTTAATCAGCTAGTTACGTCATTGTAAGGGAAACACACCCCTGCATGGCTGAAAATCCTGAAAAACAGAGAAAAAGAACAGAAAATCACACTACCTGACCAATTCAGTGCAAAAAAAAAGTTTCACTTTGATGCATTTTCTTTCCCCAACACTATTCTCTCAACACTATCTATACATCTCACGTTCACACTGCAGGCAAATGTGGCCCAAATCCGATTTTTTGTTTTTTTGTTCACATTTTTGTTCACAGCTCAAGCCACATGGAATCTGATCTTTTCAATTCCGATTTGTACCACTTCCATATGTCGTACTAAATCTGATACAGGTCTGACATTTTGCAATGCGCCCGCAGTGTGAACAGTCATGTCGGAATTCATGCGACTTTTACGCCTTTAGATCAATATTCGTCATAATTCGTATCTCGAATCAATCGTATCATATACGTTTTAAAGCTCTGCTGTCTTTTGTCACATCCTTGTCTTTATTTTTTTAATTGCCTGCGCATAATTCCGCTGGCTTCTGCAGCAGAGCACACTATATATAAACGCTAGGGATGTAACGATATCAAAATCTCACGAAACTATATTATTGCGATATGAAGTCCATGATGCGATATTTATTGCGATATTTAAAAAGAAAAAAAGACAAATGAAGAATTAGGAAAAAAAATTACATTTTGTACATTTTAAAGTTAAATTATTTTACCGAGTGCACTATGAGTTTTCAAAATTAAGAGCTCCCACCCATGTTTCTTAACTAAGAAAACTTAAGTCAGAAAAAAATCAGTGAATTGACCTGAACTTTATAGGGGACTCAACCCTCTTTTTATTTATGGAATACTGTCACAGTCTAAATTACATTCACACTGGTGTTTTAGGAAGCCAAACAAATTGGAATATAATAATAATGACAACAATGACAGTAGTAGCCATATATTGTAAAACAATTGCACTGTAAAATAAATGAAAATGAAAATTTCATAGGTATAATATTTTTGCTTTACATGGAAATTACAATACTTCTTTCCTAATTTCTACACTTGAAAGAGATATTTTGAATTTGGACTGCAGTAACGTTACTCATTTAAACCGCTAGCTGTCAGCTATTCATACTGCACTTTTAAGCTTTGATTTTTAAGGAAAACAGGCTTACAAAAACGCATCTCACTACAAATCTAATGAAATCAAGCGGGAACCTCCAGCTCTCTTTCATGAAGCCAACACGGAAGTGACTTAAACTGTAATTGGTCAACTGGCCACTAGAGGCTGGCTGCAAAAGGGAGTCAATCCCATAGACCCCCCATGTTAAAATGCCCAATTTTACAGCAGAAAAAAACATATTTACAGCCTGGTTAAAAAAATCATTTTGGTCTATATAGCTAATTTTGCCCTTCATGACAACTGTGAGGGGGCATTTTTGACTATCCAGGAGTGACGCACTGACAAGATGGCGACGGCCGGCTCCGCCCACTTTGAGCTTCAAAAACGCTCTTCAGAAAACCACGGGTGACGTCACGGACACTACGTCCATGTTTTTTATACAGTCTATGAGTTAAATGCTCTAATCATCTGCCGTGAAAATAAAGTGTAACTGGTGGCCGTTGCGTTCCCAAACGCGTGCTAAACTCACAGCAAGTGCAATAAACGAGTTCACTGCATTCATTCAGTGTGAACGGAGTCGCTCTGAGGCACGGAAATCACCGGATCACAAGCTGATCGTCTCAACAATGTGTGCGCTTCACTTTAAAACAAGCAGCAAAAACAGACTTGATGAAGGAATTAAGCCATATTGTGGCTATAAACCATAACGGCCCAAAACAAATGTAAAAACTACACTTTTTGCCCGGAAAACCTATCGTTTCATATTGTCATGTGATCACGATTGCTGTCGCAATATCGCGATATTGATAATATCATTTCATCCCTAATAAACGCATAATCGCTTACTTTATGTCCTCCGCGTGCTTACTTCCGTATGACAGCACGCTGCACAAGTGTTTGCGAATCCACAGTTTTCGTGCGGGAATTTAGCAACTTTTTCCACTGTTGCCGCAGATTGTTTTTCAACTTTGTGGGTTGACACGACCCCACTAATTCGATATTTACCCCCTGAACATGATTGGGCTAGTTTTGGACTAGTTTTGAGAAGCAATGGGGTCAATTTTGAATTTGGACTGCAGTAACGTTACTCATTTAAACCGCTAGCTGTCAGCTATTCATACTGCACTTTTAAGCTTTGATTTTTAAGGAAAACAGGCTTACAAAAACGCATCTCACTACAAATCTAATGAAATCAAGCGGGAACCTCCAGCTCTCTTTCATGAAGCCAACACGGAAGTGACTTAAACTGTAATTGGTCAACTGGCCACTAGAGGCTGGCTGCAAAAGGGAGTCAATCCCATAGACCCCCCATGTTAAAATGCCCAATTTTACAGCAGAAAAAAACATATTTACAGCCTGGTTAAAAAAATCATTTTGGTCTATATAGCTAATTTTGCCCTTCATGACAACTGTGAGGGGGGTGAATTTTTTTTTATAACTCATCCGTTTAAATTATAGGCTTACAAAAACGCATCTCACTACAAATCTAATGAAATCAAGCGGGAACCTCCAGCTCTCTTTCATGAAGCCAACACGGAAGTGACTTAAACTGTAATTGGTCAACTGGCCACTAGAGGCTGGCTGCAAAAGGGAGTCAATCCCATAGACCCCCCATGTTAAAATGCCCAATTTTACAGCAGAAAAAAACATATTTACAGCCTGGTTAAAAAAATCATTTTGGTCTATATAGCTAATTTTGCCCTTCATGACAACTGTGAGGGGGCATTTTTGACTATCCAGGAGTGACGCACTGACAAGATGGCGACGGCCGGCTCCGCCCACTTTGAGCTTCAAAAACGCTCTTCAGAAAACCACGGGTGACGTCACGGACACTACGTCCATGTTTTTTATACAGTCTATGAGTTAAATGCTCTAATCATCTGCCGTGAAAATAAAGTGTAACTGGTGGCCGTTGCGTTCCCAAACGCGTGCTAAACTCACAGCAAGTGCAATAAACGAGTTCACTGCATTCATTCAGTGTGAACGGAGTCGCTCTGAGGCACGGAAATCACCGGATCACAAGCTGATCGTCTCAACAATGTGTGCGCTTCACTTTAAAACAAGCAGCAAAAACAGACTTGATGAAGGAATTAAGCCATATTGTGGCTATAAACCATAACGGCCCAAAACAAATGTAAAAACTACACTTTTTGCCCGGAAAACCTATCGTTTCATATTGTCATGTGATCACGATTGCTGTCGCAATATCGCGATATTGATAATATCATTTCATCCCTAATAAACGCATAATCGCTTACTTTATGTCCTCCGCGTGCTTACTTCCGTATGACAGCACGCTGCACAAGTGTTTGCGAATCCACAGTTTTCGTGCGGGAATTTAGCAACTTTTTCCACTGTTGCCGCAGATTGTTTTTCAACTTTGTGGGTTGACACGACCCCACTAATTCGATATTTACCCCCTGAACATGATTGGGCTAGTTTTGGACTAGTTTTGAGAAGCAATGGGGTCAGATTTCGTTGTGAAAACCTGGAAACCCTGTTCGTTTCGTTCTTTTGCGCATGCGGGTCAATTCAGAACCATGATCTGTTCACAGTGTAAATCTGATATTGTGAACAGCTACACAAAAAAAAACAAAAATCAGAATTAAGCACTAAGGCTTCGCAGTGTGAACGTAGCCTTTGTTTATCTCTGCTACATTCAACTAGCAATTGCTTTTTTTCTTTAACTGTGTCACTGAGTCTCATTTAAGCAATGAGAGATGATACTAACTGAAAATAAAATGGATGTAGAAACAATTTTCATTCAGAAATTGATAGTAAATTTCAGAGTTACAGTATTTACAAAGAATGACAAGTAACACTGAATTAAATGTGAAATGTTGAAATGGAGTAGTATTTTCTTTTAAAACATGTAATCGGTTTTATTTTCAACTTCAAAACATTTTTTTGACAGTAGCCCTAACCCTAAGGTGAAAGAAAAAAAAGCATAAAGGGCATACATTTTGAAACCCTGATAGTTTACTGGTAATTTATTGACTGGACTGGAATTCTTAGTGCGTGTCTCTCATGCATATAAGCATGAATGGTATATTTTATAAAACATTTAAATAAATAATGATAAAATACTGTATGAAATATAGTAAATTATATAAATTTGCAATAATGCATACATGCCTCAATAATTCACACTTAAACAAGCAACGAAATCTCTTGTCAAGACCGATCAGATCCAACAGATCAGAGTAAACAGGTTACAGTAAATAAGCAGATTCATAACCAGGATGAAATGGTCAAGAGCTATATTTAGCTGGTGGATCTCACTTTCCCAGAACACGTTCTGGTGACTCTGTCTGTTTGATTTCTCTCAGGCAGGAGCGTGGAGGGAAGGAGGTGGAAATGACAGGGGAATGGAAGGGCAGGAGCTCATTATAATGCCCGGCGTGACAGCTACTGTGAGGCGTCTGCTCGGTGCGGGTCAGTGACAATACCCGGCATAGCCCTGACAGAGAGATGGGACACCCCCAGCATGCACTGCACTCGTTTACGCAGGAGACTCATATCAGACGACAACAGCTATTCATAAAACAACTGAAGAGTTCGAACTCCGAGCCCGTGGTCATCAGTTCAGGGCTGCCGAAATTTATTCCAGAGCAGAAGGCTGACAGAGGAAGAGCAATGGCAATAACAGCTAATAGCTCCGGTTCCTGTCCCGGACGTCTGGCTCCCAGCAGAATCATGACCCAGCAAGTATTTCACAGCCAGCTTTAATCCGGGAAAGCAATAATGGCCACGCACTCACAAACAACAACAGCGCATTCACTAGAGTTCAAGACCAGTCAAGCTCAGAAATCAGAGTTATCATGTAATACTGAAAGACTATTTTGTCATATTAATTACATGGCATTTCTGTGCTGGCTGTGAATATTACAGCTTTATGTAGAGGGTAGAGGGGTTATGCCATTATTGATGCAATGACACGGACCGTTTCACTCGTTAAAACTGCAAATTTCTTTTAATTTAAACATTGGTGGATCATGTAAGTAGCCTACACAATTCAACAAAATAACATTGTTCAAGTGGTTTTTGGATCTTTTAATGCAAAAACTTTTGTACCTTTAAGAGTACTTGGCAAGAATGGCTTTACCTAAAATGTTCTCAAAAATGTTGCAGCAATGTTTATCTATTTAACAATAACTTATGTATATTAAGTTAATGCATATACTGTATATGTTTGTGTGTATTTGCACACTATTGTTAAAAAAAGGTTTTGTGTCAGTGGTGTGTGTGTGTGTGTGTGTGTTTTAAAGAATTTTATATTTTTATTCAGCAAGGATACATTTAAACTGATCAACAGTAACAGTTAAAGTTCTACATGGTTACAAATCGCAAACAATTGCAAATAAATGCTGTTCTCTGTAACTTTCTATTCATCAAAGAGTGCTGAAAAAATATCACAGTCTCCACAAAATATTTTCAACATTGATAATAATTAGAAATGTTTCTTGAGCAGCAAATCAGCATATTAGAATGATTTCTGAAGATCATGTGACACTGAAGACTGGAGAAATGATGCTGAAAATTCAGCTTTGATCACAGAAATAAATTACATTTTAACATATATTCACATAGAAAACAGTTCCTTTAAATTGTAATAGTACTGTAATAATCAAATAAATGCAGCCTTGGTGAGCAGAAGAGACTTTTGTAAGTCTCTAGTTTAGCTAATAAACTTGCAGTGGCCATCAGAAATGTGTGAGGTTTATTATAAATGAGGGCTGAGTCAGTCATGATTCTGAAGTTGCCCTCTTTATGATGCTAAATGAAAGCAGAGTACAATTTAATTAAAGGTTCGCTGAGGACTTTCAGAAGTTCTGCACTCAATTACACACTATATGCCACCTCCTGCGCAGCCTACTTTTCCAATTACATTTACAATTAACGCCAGAGGTTGGACTTGGAAGTGTTTTTCCACCCCCAATGCAGCTGGACAAGCATGTCTATCCTAAAAAAACATGGTTAAAATGATTCGGCTTCCAATTTGTATAGGTATAGGCTACAGTATTGCAAAGTTTTGCAATAGCAGCAGATGTCTATACTGCTAACAGATCGCTGCTGAAAACTGCCAGACGCGTGAAAAGTTTGCAGTTACATCAGGTATTTAAAAGAAAAACAGATGCCAAGTCACGAGTCAAAGCTAATGTATCGACTAGCAACTAAATACATGAATGAAATCAAATCTGGGCTGGAAGCCAGTTTGTCTTATTGTTTGTTCATTTGGATGAAGCAAGTGCAATATGTGTGCTGTATACTGGAGGACGATTATTGTAATAGGAGCACCAAAGAATTGCATTCATACTGCTTTAATTAGACCATCCATACAATTTGGTCATTATGAAAATGAGTATCACAATTCCTATTCATTCTAAACACTTAACTCGAAATCTTAAACTTTAAGATTATTGTCTTAAAGTTTAAGATTTTTTAAAACTTGCGAACAGCAGCACTTCACCGGCTCAGATTTCTGCGTCACACCGGCACAAGAATTGGCACTATTTCAGTGAAAAGAGATTACAGAGAATGACTGAATATACTTAAATTAAAATGCTACATTTAAATGTTACGTTTTTTATATCTAAAATGCTTGTTAAACAAGTTTAGATGCATGTAATATTGTAAATTATACTGCATTCAACCAAATAAATTCAATTTGCCTTGTAATTTGTTCATGTGTTTTTGCTTAATAATAAATGTTCATCTTTTGATTATTGCTGTTGCCTCTAGTAATTCTCTCTCTCGCTCTCTGTGTGTGCATTTTAATTTCCAGTCCATTTTAAGCCAGCAATATAATCATTTTAAAACAATAGTTGACTTATATAAAACAACCCAGCATATTTGGTAAAAACAAAACAACGTTTAACCCAACCAGCTGGGTCAAGATAACCCAGCATGTGTTCTGTCCAATATTTACCCAGCGATGGGTTGCCAAATAACCCAAGTTGGGTTGTTTTTAACCCAGCATTTTTAGAGTGTGGAAGCAACGGTTTGAAGTTAAAAAGTGATTTTATTTCTTAAGATTTGTTTCTTACAATCATGCAGCTTTTGGGTTCTCCAGATGTAAACTGATGGACTGGAGTAGTGTGGATTTTTGTGATGTTTTTATCAGCTGTTTGGACTCTCATTCTGACGGCACCCATTCACTGCAGAGCATCCATTGCTGAGCAAGTGATGCAATGCTACATTTCTCCAAATCTGATGAAGAAACAAACTCACCTGGCCTGAGGGTAAGTAAATTTCAGCAACATTTCAATTTTGGGTGAACTGTTGCTTTAAAGGGGTCATATGATGTTGCTAAAAAGAACATTATTTTGTGTATTTGGTGTAATTAAATGTGTTCATGTGTTTTAAGGTTAAAAAAACACATTATTTTCCACATTCTGTACATTATTGTTTCTCCTCTATGCCCCGCCTTTTTGAAACGCGTCGATTTTTACAAAGCTCATCGGTCTGAAAAGCGAGGTGTGCTGTGATTGGCCAGCTATCCAGTGCGTTGTGATTGGCCGAATACCTCAAGCGTGTGATGGAAATGTTACGCCCCTTGCCATATTGTGATGCCGTGTCCGGCCGGGCCTGAGGGTAAGTAAATTTCAGCAACATTTCAATTTTGGGTGAACTGTTGCTTTAAAGGGGTCATATGATGTTGCTAAAAAGAACATTATTTTGTGTATTTGGTGTAATTAAATGTGTTCATGTGTTTTAAGGTTAAAAAAACACATTATTTTCCACATTCTGTACATTATTGTTTCTCCTCTATGCCCCGCCTTTTTGAAACGCGTCGATTTTTACAAAGCTCATCGGTCTGAAAAGCGAGGTGTGCTGTGATTGGCCAGCTATCCAGTGCGTTGTGATTGGCCGAATACCTCAAGCGTGTGATGGAAATGTTACGCCCCTTGCCATATTGTGATG
>NW_015505689.1:950314-968766 GCF_001515645.1 Sinocyclocheilus grahami
CTGGAACAGTGTTGTAAATACAACTTAACCACTGATTTGTAGTCGTGTCCTCCTTTGGAAGGCCAAACAAAGTAGTTTTGCTTTCACAACGAAGCACAGCGTCACACATGGCGGCTAGAGTGAGCGGCGACCGGCGGGCTTGAGACAACCACATGTGACGACCCCGGGCTGGACTCTGCTTCGTCCACGGTGAAAGCCGATCCGGCGATCCACAGTGCAAAGTTGATGTATTCCCTCAGCGACCAGCACAGATCAGCTCCAGGCATGATGAAGCAGATATCGTCCTCTTTTGGAAGACCAAACAAATTAGTTTCGCTTTCACAACAAAACACACAGCACCTTCACGACATGGCGGCGGCGGCAACAATACTACAGTGAGAATAAAAGCTATGCCTTCTTTCTTTGCGTGAACATTTGGGCGGCATTATGCAAATCTTCCCACATAGTGATGTAGATATGTGGGGGCGTGTTATAACGAGCCGTTTTAGGTAGGCGTGGTTGACTCTTAACTTTTATAAAGAATATCTCTTTGGATTTGAGACTTTAGTCTTTGCAACTTTACAGATCTTCTTTATGCACCAAGAGCTTGTAACACTCCAAAGAGAAAGGAAAAATTTAAATCGCATCATATGACCCCTTTAAAACTGTAGTGGCACGCTTTTGACTGGCTATCTTAAACATCTTGACATTGTGACTTTGTCAGTCCTCTCAGTGTCATCATTTGTCTAAGTGTGTAATGTGTAAAGAAAATTGAAAGGGTAGTATTGTAAGAATGATATTTAATGCAAATCCCTGAAATGACCAGAGCTTGTTGTTCATTACCATGATAAGTCACTGACATACATTCCCCTAGAATCACTAATAAATACAGCAAAATGAACCTATCACTCTCAATGTTTTAATGAAGCAAACTCTGGATGGATGGATGTTAATACATGTTTGAACATTACATCCAATCCTCAGAGAGTCATTAAACACAGAGTCTGTCTTGTGTTGCCAAAACCATGAGAACTGCTGAATATATAACGCTGCAAACACAGCGAATGATCATTATGTGGGTGACATTAGGTCTTCTCTGACAGTGAGGAAAATGCAAAATCATTAAAAAAAGCACTTTAACCACCCTTTGATATAAATGTGAAGTTCAAGCAATTGTTTAGTTTTAGAACGGCCTCACTAAAATGTCTGTGTAGATAACAGGAAGCTCTATGGCCACTTGACACTGACCTTGCCGCAAATGATTATCATGCAGTATGTAAATGAGGCTCTTTGTAAAATTGCCTCATCAAACATGTTTCTCTCCATTTCTTTGCTGAGCTTCCTATTGTTGTTTTTATACAAACCAAAAATTCATGAATACATATATTTGTGCAACACTACAACCACAACTTCTAACAATCAACAGTAGCCACATCACTGGAGATGTGATTAAAGGAGCTGTTTCTGTTATCTTTACTCATCTAATGTTGTTCAAATGCTATTATCATTATTAATGTCCTCACACACACACATACACACACACACACAAACTCTTTACATTAATGTAATAACATGTATGTATACACTCTTAAAACTAAAGGTGCTTTGCAATGCCATAGAATAACCTTTTTTGTCTAAATGGTTCCACAAAGACCCTTTAACATCTGAAGAATGTTTTTGTTTCACAAAAGGTTGTTTGTGGTGAAAGAAGGTTCTTCAGATTATAAAAAGGTAAGAAAGAGATGGTTCTTTAAAGAACCTTTGACTGAATGGTTCTTTGTGGAACCAAAAACGTTCTTCTATGGCATCGCTGTGAAGAACATTTTAAGCATCTTTATTTTTAAGTGTATATATGTTTATTTATGTAATGAATGGCTTCAGAAGACTTACTGAGATAACACATGCTATATGGACTACATTCAGGATACTTACAAGATACTGTTTTGAGCTTGAAGATTTTCATGGCAGATATAGAGTCAACGTTCAACAACCTACATATACACAAAACATTTTTTACTTAAAGCTTAAACAATTATGTTGATGTGCCTTACAATAACTAGAAATAATAACAACAATAACAAAAGATTATTTAAATGCATTTGTCATAAAAAGGTGCTTTTGTCAGGATTTTAAGTGAGTGAGTGACGTGACATGTGGCCAAGTATGGTTATCCATACTAGGAATTAGTGCTCTGCATTTATCCCATCCAAAGTGCACACACACAGCAGTGAACACACACACACACTGTGAACACACACCCGGAGCAGTGGGCAGCCATTTATGCTGCGGCGCCCGGGGAGCAGTTGGGGGTTCGGTGCCTTGCTCAAGGGCACCTCAGTCGTGGTATTGAAGGTGGAAGAGAGCGCTATACATTCACTACCCCCACCTACAATTCCTGCCGGACCTGAGACTCTCTAACCATTAGGCCACGACTTATATTTTTTAATATATATATATATAAGCTCACACACTTGTTTCTCTGAAAAACAATGTTACAGCCAGTTATTCTGTTTTGAAATGTGCGTTCCGTGTCGGAATGTCTGTTTTTGTTTCGGTCTGTGTGACTCCGCCCACTGCCAGTTTAATAGTATTTCGACACCCCGGGTTGCCAGTTGGAGGAAACACAGTGTATTGCAGCCATGGAAGCCAGCAAACGAACCGAGTCAGAAATCACAGATTTTACCCGACCTAAAGCTCTGTGATTCCTCTGTGAGAGGAATATTAAAATGCGGATAAATTAACTCATCAACTTATAGTGTAAGGCTCGTTGCCTTCCATTGTCAATTGTGCTCAGTCTTGTTACGTCCTCAATCTGGCAACCCGCGTGAGTGTGAAGTCTAAAGAGGAAGTTGGCAGGAGAAAAGACTCTCCAATATTTTCGATTTGGACTGCAGCACCATTAGCTGTCAATATTACATACTGCACCTTTAACATATTAGTCATATTCATATGAAACAGCATAGAGAAGAATAAATGAGGACGTAATATAGATTTTATTTAGTTTGTTTTTGATAAACTATCCTTTTAAGAGGTATATAGAAATGTTTATTAGTTAATGATTGAAAAGGACATAGTTGGAATTTTAACCTCTATACCAAGGTGAAAAGCTCAACCTTATTGTTTTTTTGTTTTTGTTTTTTGTAATGCAAACAGCGTGTCATGACCTTAGTGTTACTTCTCACCTCTATGACAGCACTTTCCTCGAGAGCAGTGACACGGGGCACTGAAACCTTCACAGGTCACTGGCCAAACGTCCCGTACGTGCTTACTAACACCCCTTCAACAGAACTGTGACGTCCCAGAAACCACACAAATACCTGCTTAGACTACCAGTGACAAAACCAAGATAAAATCCAAAAGCATTCCTCTTACTTTCATAACGATTCCTAGGTTTTTTTCCCCAAAGATAAACACATTTATGTTCATTCTGACTGCATTCTGATCTGTAATGTCCTCTTTTCACTATCCAATCAAATCTCGCCTTACATTTGTTTTCTACAAAAGTAAAACGGGTTGCGAGAAGCTATTCGCATTGACTTTAACTCACAGTGTGCAATGACTGCAGGCAATATTAAATCATCCCGCGGTAGGAAATAAAAGCAGACATATTGAAGTGTCTGGTAATATTTCAGGAAACAATGACACAACAGAAACATTCAAATGTTGATCTTGGTATTAAGGGTTCTGGCGGCACAAGCTCAAATCCATATGCTGGATTTTCTTTCATTCAGGGGTGAGAGTATAAAAGCATGAAGCTCTAGTTCCAGCGATCGCTTATAGGGAGTGAAGGAGGAGAGGGATTTGTTGTCTCTGCTTTTGTTGACGATGTAGAGTTTGTACGGGAGTGAAAAGTCTTTGTCATGTAAAGGACTATTGTTGAGATAAGGTGCAGATACTACAGATAACATCAGCTGAACACTGTCCTTCAGAGGCCTTCTCTCTCTCTCATTCATTTACACACACACACACACACACACACACACACGTCCCTCCGTTACCTCATTATCAGACCACTGACAGTTTCAACACTCGGGAGACACAACAAGGACAATGTGAGACAAGCAAATATATAATCACGTACGTTGGCCAGTGTGCCTTTCTTGTTCTTGGAACAACATTACTTTCAACCAATCGATCTGATTTATGCACTAGAGCAAGTTACTGGTAGGTGTTAAGGGTGCAGTAAGCAATTTCTGAGAAACACAGTTTTTATTTGAAACAAACAGCCAAAAGAATCACACCCACTGATCTATAATAGAGAACATAATATAGATCAGTGATCACACCCCTATCTTGATAGCGCCGACCCCAAAATCACAATCATTCTTTTCAACACAGGCACCTCCCCCATCACTCCTGGACACACCCCCTTACATTGGCTACAAGTGTGTTTTAGTGTTTTTACGATCCACAGCATTTCTCAGAAATCACTTACTGCACCTTTAAGAGCCTAAAATAACACTCTTATCAACCAATCTTTTTTTTTTTTTTTTTTTCTAGCAAATCACAGTGATCTTGACTTTATACTTGGGATGTAATGATTCACTCAACTCATGATGCAATACGATTCCCGATACGCTTTTCTTTTTTTTCCTTTTTAACTTAAGATTTAAAACAAATCATAAATGAAAGTGTGTCCTTTTATAAATGCTGCATATTTCTTTGTGGAATTGAAATATGTCAAATAACAAAACTAAATTGAAATTTTAAAACAAATCCCAAATCAACTAAATAAATAACACAAATAAAATAAATCTTCGAAGCAAAAACTGAACGGTCTGACTTTAATTCTGTGAAATGATGCTACTGTACATAAAACATATCTGCATGAAATAAAACAGCAGATGGGCTGAATAAGAATGCACATTCTGTTCTATTTGTGTGTATGACACTGTGCTCTATCTATATATTATTATTTAATCCATGTATAATATTCTCTCTTTACATCTGTTTTTATGGTGGTCATCAGTTTATTATTATAAGGTTAAAATGCTTTAGTAATTTGGTATATTAACATTATTTCAGCTAATTATTATTCTTTTTTTAATTGAAGTTTATTTTTCAAAACTTAAAATGTTGCTATTTTTCATGGTAAAGTTCTGGCACCCACAGCTGCGCTTTCTATTTAATTTTTTACTGTGAACAGTGTTTACTCTTTTCAGAGTTTACTCTTTTCACCCACAATTATTTATTATTAATTAAACTTGTCTCTACACTAAGCTGGGAAAAGAAAAAAAAGCATTTTATCATCAAACAATAAAACGTTTCACTTTAATTAGTGCACATATTTCCAAGTTCAACTTTCTAAAAAGCAAATCAACATCTAGAATTTATATAGATATAATATCTGCTTCTCAAAGTTCACTTGCCAAGGCTTGGATAAAGTCCTATCAGCTTCAAAAAAATCCGTTAGCTCAATAAAGGAAACTTACAAAAGCAATATTCAGCTATAGCAACTGCAGGGAGATTGATGTTGAAAATCCTAACAAAACCATGACTGTGTGTGTGATGAGCCACATTCGAAATGATGAAGCTGGCAGCTTCTGTGCTATTTCAACTGAGCATTTGCCTGCACCGTGACAGAATCAATGGAGTAACACAGATAATAGCATCTCTGGTGATCAGAGATAAATCTAATTGAGTGTGGTCTGTCTGTGGTCGCAGAGAAGCGGAGGACGCTTATCTAAAGCAAAAGCTGTATACGGGTGCTGCTGAGGGAAGCCCACAGGGACGGACCCAACAGAGACTGGCAAAGCAATTTGTGAAGCATGCAACAACCACTCCACGTTAAGATTTTAAATGGAGGAGCATCAATACAATCAGACCTGAATACAATAGTCTCACAAAAACAGGAGCTACTATTTCCAATGTCCTATACAGTTTAAAATGTGCAACAACAAATAAATTATAATAGCAATGTATTCCTTATATTGTGCATTCCCTTGTAATAAAAACGTGTGCTTGATTGTACTAAATCTGAATTTATAATTAAATCTTAAAAGTATATTTAAAAAAACTGTACTTGCATAAAGTATAATAGAAATGAAAGGCCACTTAAGTGTACCTAAGTAGATTTTAAATAATGCACTTTGTAATAATATCAAATTACAAGTTTTCAAGTACATTTTAAATCATTTTTTAATAATCTTTTGTTGTGCTTTAAAGAAGTACACTTATTTTTGATGTGTTAACTAACATACTAAAGCACATGTATTTGATTATAATTTTAACTGTATTATGCTTTCCTTTATTACATTTAATGTTCATTTTAAATTAATAAATTGTAACTGTGTAATTACAAATATACATCTACATGACATGAAAGTTTCAACAAAAATGACATTCAAATTATGTTAGTTTATCATAAATGGTTGTCAGTATCTGCTGTATACTTTATTTCAAAGACAATAGAAGTAATTATGAAATTACACTAGAAAGAAATTCTTAAGTGGGACAAAAAAGCTCTCTAAGGTTAAGCTAAATGCATTCAATATAAATCCAAACTATAATACATTTTAATTTAACTGCATTAAATGCATTTAGATGTATGAAAACATTACAGTTCTCACTTACATTTTTTAAAATTATATATTATTTCCGTTACAGAAGTATGCTGTCAAAAGTGTCTAAACCTTCCATAAGTGCAATTTTAAAATAGTCACAAACCCACCTTCTACTTAAGAAATAAAAATTATACAAGTTAATCGCAAAAATCATAGAGAAAATCATGTTAAAGCTGCCACAGCTGTTGTGGTGAGACAGAGCTATAATCAGCTGCAGTCTCAATGTCAACAGAGTCACTACTCAAACTCATCAGCCGCGTGTTTTCTGGGTGTCTCTTCTCATTTTCAATTCTCTCACTGTCTCTGAATATATTCCCTGCCATTATTAGCACATCGAGATGGCACTGAATGAATATCTTGGGAGCTTCTAAAAATGCAATGCAAATAAATTCTGGTCCTACACAAATAAGCGCATCAAGGAAGAAGAGGATTTGATTGAGCTTTGATTCAACAAGCAAACAAATATATTTTCTCTCCCATAGGGTTTGCATACTGTGTAGAACTGTGTAGATACTTTAATACACAATTCACTGGAGTTGAGTGTTTGATTCAGTTGGGTATACATTCTGTTGACATTCATGTATTTGCTAGGTCTTAAAGCAATAGTTCACCCAAAAATGAAAATTGGCTGAAAAATGTGTTCACCCTTAGACCATCCGAGATGTAGATGAGGTTGTTTCTTCATCAGATTTGGAGAAATGTAGCATTGCATCACTTGCTCAGCAATGGATGCTCTGCAGTGAATGGGTGCCGTCAGAATGAGAGTCCAAACAGCTGATAAAAACACCACAATAATCCACACCACTCCAGTCCATCAGTTAACATCTGGAGAAGATGAAAGCTGCGTGTTTGTAAAATACGTATTTCTCCAATGAAAGTCATCTGGTCTGAATCAGGAGTGAAATATGCACAGATCAAGCACCGTTTACGAGCCAAAACAGTCCAAAACAGCTCTAAACAAATATATGGGTGGAGACAACAGGAGATGGCAAGCAATGGTTTAACGTTAAAAACGTCTTAATTATGGATTTGTTTCTTACAAACAAGCAGCTGTTGTCTTCACAAAATGTTAACTGATGGACTGGAGTGGTGTGGATTATTGTGATGTTTTTATCCGCTTTATATGATTTAGTGTAATTTTTTAAACATATATTTTGAGATTGCCATGCATGTATACACATTGCTAAGCAAGCACTGAAAATTCTCATGCTGCCAGTACTGGGATTTGCAACAGCTGATAAAAACACCACAATAATCCACACCACTCCAGTCCATCAGTTAACATCTGGAGAAGATGAAAGCTGCGTGTTTGTAAAATACGTATTTCTCCAATGAAAGTCATCTGGTCTGAATCAGGAGTGAAATATGCACAGATCAAGCACCGTTTACGAGCCAAAACAGTCCAAAACAGCTCTAAACAAATATATGGGTGGAGACAACAGGAGATGGCATGGCAAGCAATGGTTTAACGTTAAAAACGTCTTAATTATGGATTTGTTTCTTACAAACAAGCAGCTGTTGGCTTCACAAAATGTTAACTGATGGACTGGAGTGGTGTGGATTATTGTGATGTTTTTATCCGCTTTATATGATTTAGTGTAATTTTTTAAACATATATTTTGAGATTGCCATGCATGTATACACATTGCTAAGCAAGCACTGAAAATTCTCATGCTGCCAGTACTGGGATTTGCTAATAACATGATTTGTACAAGTCTGCTAAGAACATAAATGTAATTGAAATGTAGAGAATATGTTTGGAAGAGATACATAGCTTATGCATATTTAATGCTGATGGTCGACAGATGCATTAAGTTCCTTTCCATCTTATTAGCAGGCACATTTCATGCAAGGATGAAGCTGATTTTTTCTTACCCTCTAGATATTTCATGGTCTATTTTCCGCAGTCATTTTTTAAAAATAGGTTCTTTTTTATTAATTCATGCCTTTGACAAAAGCATACGCATCTGGACTGAGGCAATGCTAATGTGTAACCCACATCTTCTCTACCACTCTGACTGTTTGCCAGATGCATGTGGAAAAAGATTACCGTTTATTCCAATTAACTAAATCTCCTTTTAATCCAGCCCATGCAATTGAGAAGACAGGCAAAAGCGTGTTTCCCAGATGCTCGGCTGTTTGTGATTCCAGTAAGCATTACTCAGTAGGGATGCTCATCGAACCCGTGTGAGTGTCTATCTTTCCTTCTTTCTTCCGCTCTCGTTTATCGTGAGAGATACACCACCTCTTGCCAGAGAGCTGAAGCATTTCGGCGACACTAATGCGACACAATACTGACACGAGGCAACACTATTTCAATCCAAAAGTAGTTACCCTGCAAATGAGCTGTAGGGGCTATTATGACTTTTATGAAGCTATCACTTGGCTGTTTGCTGGTCTGCTGAGTTTTAAAGGTTTTCTTGAACATTCCCTGTGCCTTCAATTGGTTGGACAAAGAGTCATTATATAGGAATGTTTGAAAACAGAAAGCAGCAACCTGACCAATCAGAAGCAAGCATTCCAGAATATTGCATTATTTAGCGATAACAATCGGCTGACCACACATTATCTCACACGGCTGCTCAACAAACAAATAAATATGTGGACATGAAATATTGACTGAATTGAAATGGAACATTTTTATCTGTATATTATCTTGAATCTTCCACCAAACTAACTTCTATCAGAATCAGTGTTATTTTATAACAATGAGTATTCGTTTTTAATTATTGTAATTATTGTAAATTTTCTCTTACGTTTTAACTTATATAACTTATTTATTCATTTTTTATTTAAACAAAGTGTTATAGTGTTATACTTACAAAGACTATACACACACACACACACAAACACACACGTGTGTGTGTGTCAGTTGGAAGTGTTTCAGTTTAAGTTAATGAACCTTCTCATAATGACAGCAATAATAATGACTGCAACAACAACAATATGCATATGAATGAATGATAGCAACGAAGTGATTGGGAAGTGAAGGGATTTGCGTTTTTATTTATTTTTTTATTTTTTTAATAGGTTAAATCTCTTTTTTTAATAAAATGTCTGTACAGATTTTAGTTTATTCTGTTTGTTTATATACAGTATATACTGTATATCAGTTAATGTGTATTTTTTTATTTGAAATAATAAAAAAGGTTTATGGTTTTAATTTTAGCTAATGATAATAAACCTAATAAGAATCAACTGCTTAAAAAGAAACATAAAAATGGATTACTACTGTATTAGACTAGTATATCAATAGTTGCCCTTTTATCCAAGGTGTTATAACAATATATGAATGATTTATAATTAGCATTTGTGAATGAATTAATGGTATGAATAAAGCCCTTCATAAGCCCTTGAGGCATTACTACAACGAGTTACAGTTTCATTACCCTTCCGATGATTTAAGCAGTTAGGCTGTAATTCATGCAATGAATTACTATGCTAAACATCTCTAACAGTGACAGTGATAAAGGAGTGGAAGCGGGAAGAGCTTAAAATCCAATTGAGAACAGCTGCCATTATGTGACAGCGTGTTACGCGAGACCTACAGGCTTCATTTCAAGGCCAAAGATCCGAGCTATTCAGACTCAGGCTCGTCAGCACATAATAAACAGATATTGTCGGGTTTTGTGAAGCTTTTATCAGAAACTGACCGTGGTTATAGATTTGAGTGAACTGTTGCACACAACCTTGAAACACAAAAGAGATTCTATGTTTGGCCCTCGAGGTGGTCTGGCATTGATTTTCAAAAATATTAGTTTATCCATAAAAACTACAACGCATGAATGGCACAGGCAGTTCTGTTAGGGAAAAATAAATAGTGATTTATATGTATGTAAACAAATTGAAAGCCCACACTAGCCTGAGGAGCATCGTGGTCAGTATTATACGTTTTTTGATTGCCGTCTCTTTAAGATAAAAGATGGATTATGAAGAGTCAATAATGCCTGTGCACCTGAAATAAATCAAATTGGCAAAGAGACCTTGAATTCCTTATCTGAAAAGGGGGGAACAACTAAAGTTTGTCTTAGTGGTGAAAAAAAGCTGAACCGCAGAAGACCTCGGCTTGGATTCTGCCTGAAGAGACAGGTGATGTGAAAGGGTCGATCAATAAGTCCAGACAATAGAGCGTTCTGAGTTGAAAAGCAGGTCATTGTACACAGGAAACTATGGACTGCACCTTTAAAAAATGGGAAGAAAACAGTGATTGTGACAGATGCAATTTGAGCCTTATATCGTCTGTTGAATAACATCATATAAAGGCATCAGTGTTGGGAGTATAAGGGGCCGTGCACACAGAACGTGTTTTTGCATTTAAAAAGCTAGAGGGGCACAAAAGAAGGGAGCAAATGACAGCGATCTAAAAAAAACTAGAGTATTTTACACATCTCAAAATGCCATGCAAATGCTTACGAGTGCTGGGCAGTGGTAAAAGAGGTCTACATACAGTAGAAAACAATTAAAAACTAATATATTAGTCTATATGGAGATAATATATATGGGAGAAACAGGTGAACACAAAACAGCATTTTACTACATGTTAAAGAGGGTAAACTATCATTCAGCTGAACTGTGCACAAATGTTTTAACCACCTCGGCTACCTTATATGTTAACTTCTCAGGTAATATCAATGGTATGACCTATTACAGATGCGACTGAAATTACAACAAAAGTTACATATGCATATATTTATTGTTTGATTAAAATGATTGCTATAGGGACATTTTAGTAGTTACTGAATATTGGTAGGGACATGTCCCTAGTGTCCCTATAAACTACAAAGATTAACCCTTTAGCTGTAGCATCTTAAAGGGGTCTTTCTCTTTGGAGTGTTACAAGCTCTTGGTGCATAAAGAAGATCTGTAGAGTTGCAAAGACTAAAGTCTCAAATCCAAAGAGATATTCTTTATAAAAGTTAAGCGTTAACCACGCCTACCTAAAACACCTCGTTCTAACACGCCCCCACATGTCTACCTCACTATGTGGGAAGATTTGCATAACGCCGCCCAAATGTTCAAGCAAAGAAAGAAGGCGTAACTTTTATTCTCGCTGTAGTATTGATTTGCCACTGATGATTCAAATGCGAGTTTTGAGCAGTGTAGAGCACTTGTTGTTTGTCATTTCTCCGATCACAAATGCAGACATGGATTTATGTTTTCGCGGCGCGATGCAACGCAACGCGTAAAAAGACAGTATAAGTCATTATAATCCGTAATTATGTCCCCACTGGATGTAACAAATGCCTCGTTTATAATGGGTTTTACTGGTCTCGTCTCGTCGCTCCGGCCGGACAGGGTATCACAGTATGGTAAGGGGCGTAACATTTCCGTCACACGCTTGAGGTATTCGGCCAATCACAACGCACTGGATAGCTGGCCAATCAGAGCACACCTCGCTTTTCAGACCGATGAGTTTTGTAAAAATCAACGCATTTCAGAAAGGCAGGGCATAGAGGAGAAACAACAATACAGTATGTGGAAAATAATGTGTTTTTTTAACCTTAAACCGCATAAACACATTGCATTACACCAAATACACCAAATAATGTTCTTTTTAGCAACATCATATGACCCCTTGAAGGCTTTCTGAGTGTGAGCTTGTACAATTTGCAAGTAGCTTCAAATGCTGATTATCATTGGTCAGATAAACTTGTCTTAAACTTGTCTTAAACTTGCCCCGCTAGTTGAGCCAAAGTTGCAATGTTGGGATGATGCAACCCTCAAAACAAGGTCTAATATACTCATAGGGAACTATCTGTTAACCTTCGCATTCATCTCAATGGCAGTTTCTTGGCTGGTGCATGCAGACCTGGAAATACGTGAGCAGCATGCTGCCATCTTTCTGATGGATCGCTTTGTATTAGACCACTTCACAGCACACAGGAAAAAGAAACATGTCTATTTCATGCTGTTGAGCCCTCCAAAATATAATTTGTGTTTGGGTACAATTTGTTCCCATGAAACAGAAAATTCATGTTTTTCTCAGAAAAAAAGGTACAAAAGTTGTCACTGGGGCGGTACCTTTGTACCTAAAGAGTCCATATTGGTACCATAAAGGTACATATTAGTACATAAAGTGTACATATTAGTACCTAAAAGGTACAAAAGTGTACCTTTTGAAAAGGTACGACCCCAGTGACAGCTTTTGTACCTTTTTTTCTGAGAGTGTGTGTTGTTGTTGTTTTTGGCTGAATAGAGGACAGAATATATCAGCACCACCCAGAGATGATCTGACCGTATTGTCTAGTAATAAACACCCTACATCTATGCTACTTCACACTGTTGTCAACACAGCCACTCGGATTCCTCTGGGTCTCTGAGGTCTTGATGATTCAGTTTAACAGAATAATGCAGTTAGTGTTATGACATGTGTCACCTGGGGCTTCACCCATCCAATCTGCACACGTCTCTGAGATGGAGAACGGCTGACCTGATACAAGCCTGTTCATTGTTTCTGGAGAGCAACAATCGCCATTCAGTTGAACTCAAATCGAAGACAAACAGTCAAGGCTAAAAAAAAAAGTCTTCAGAGAGGCTGAGGAAATTATAGCAAATTATGCAATTTCAGTGGAGAAATGTTCTTGGTGATGAATCTGCTACAATCAGGGCTGAAATCAGAGAAAGCACAGCTGATTAATGCCTTCGATCTGATGTGAAATGCATTTAGTTTAGATTTCAAAGCACTTTCAGTGGACTCAGATACATTTGTAAGATATGTATTCCTCCTTTCAAACCCTCTTTATCTTCTCTTTATCAAATCATGACATTTCAATATAATATATGCTAAACTGGCATTTAAACATATTAAGCTACTGGGTCTTAAGGGTCCACTTAGAATTTTTTTTTTCTGATTAAATAAAATATACTTGAACTCAACAAAACACATTTCTCCTTCCTTTTAAAAGTCCAAAACATGCATTTAGAAAGTCAATGGGTGAAGTTTCATGCAGACTTTAAAATGTAAATAAATGGAACTCTCTCTTAATAAAGAATTAAGAACATTTTATTGATTTATTCATTTTAAATGATTGAAATATAAAATAACACCATAAATCATGTTTATTTATGTAACGTTTAGGGACAGAGAAATCTGAAGAGAATATATGTTTGTATGCTCAAGGATACAAACATAGCCGACAAAAGACACTTGACATGCATTTATTTATTTATGTATTTATTTAGACAAAATTTGTATCATACTAATACAGTCCTAAAGAAAAACGAGAAATGATCATTAAATGTTTGGCCCAGAAAATAAATAAATAAATGTATGTCAAGTGTCTTGACAAAAATGGGGAGCAAAACTAAACAAGAAAATATGCTCCCTTTAATACCTGTTTTTTTTTTTTTTTTTTTTTTAGTGAATGCTTGCTTTGTTTACACTTGAAATGATTAATCTCTACAGCACTAATTCTTAATACTGCGCAACAAGAACAAAAGGTTCTAAAATAGAAGGTGCTTGAATACAATGACTTATCCAGTCAGTACAATTTAGAGAGCTTTCTCTATCCCAATTTATCAGCTGGCTTGGTGCAGATACAGCCACCGGAGATGGAAAGGGGACCAGCCCGATTGCTCTCACAGTCATTGTGGCTTTTGAAAATACATGCCCTGGGAAGAATAGGTAGCAAGATAAGGAAATGAGCAATCCTTTCTTTCCATGTTGTTTTGTTGGCACCAAAATTAACTGGGAACTGAGTCCCCCGAACAATACAAAGCCCCTCCAAAATGTGCGGTGTCCTCAAAGGGCAGTCCTGTGAAAGCACTTCAAGCCATGATGCATAAAGGTCCGGGCGGAAAGCCAGCACGTCTGTGTTTAACAGCCATACGCATGTGTGTGCTTTGTGTCTATGGCCATGCTGCAGGTCTGGAGAAATCATTCACAGCTGTCTCTAATGGCCCAGAAGAGGATTTTGGCAGGTTAAGAGTCTGGCAGCATTGGTGGCTGACACATTTCACCACATGGAAAATAATACAAAAAAAATTCAATAAGAACACAACGGCCTGTGAGAGAGGGAAATGGCTGAATCAAATTCCATTTCTAAATCAAATCCTAATAAGGGTCAAAGAGATTACATGTTAATCACTGCATAATTTAGAGTATCATTCTCATTAATCAGTGGAATGAAATGGAAAATTCTAATTATTGACAGAATAATACCTGAAATCTAACATTGCTCCACAGATGACTTCCAGATCTATATTTCTGCCATCCTACTCTCTAATGCTCTTTTAACGCCAGCAACAGTGCTATTAAAATCTGGTTTCCTTAAAATTTAACAGCAAAAACTGAGGTCATGCTATTTGGACCGCCAGCCCTTGTAAAAATAAGTCTGCTACATGCACTGAGATCAATAATGTTGTTATCATTTCCTCCCAAACCATTTGAAACTGAGGTGTCATCATCTCTAACACGTCAAGCCCACATGACTTCCCTTGTTAAGGCTGTTCATCCACCTCCACAACACCACACGCCCACATTTAAGCCCAAAAGGTAATGAAGATCTGCTCTGTGCATTCATAACCTTTCACCTCGACTGCTGCAATTCTCTCTTGATTGGCCTGATACCTGATAAAATCACTGCAATGTGTTACCAATTCAGCGCTGAGTGAAGAGTTGTGACCCACACATCGCCCTCATCCTCTTTTCATTAGCTGCCCGTGTCCAACACACAATACTTTTCCTGTGCAGTTCTGTATATTCATAAAAACCTGAATGAACGCTCTGCAGTGAATGGGTGCCGTCAGAATGAGAGTCTAAACAGCTAATAAATACATCACAATAATCCACACCATGCCAGTTCATCAGTTAACAAAGTTAAGTTTTTTTTTTTTTTGTCACACTTTTATCAGCTGTTTGGACTCTCATTCTGACGGCACCCTTTCACTGCAGAGGATCCATTGCTGAGCAAGTGACGCAATGCAAATTTGAAAAATAAATAAATAAATTTAAGTTATTACTGTTTTCAACTACATTATTTTGACGTTTACTTTGTACTCATTATTTCAGTTCCTAGCTTTTGTGACGTTTCTAACATTTCAGTTAATAACAATAACCAAAATCTCAGAATATGTGCTTTTATACATTTTTTCCATCTCTTAAACTTCTTTTACTACATTTTCCAAACTTCCCTGACACGAACTACAGACATTTGTCTTTTTTTATGTTTTTACCTCATCATAATTCTGCATGGATTTCTTGAGCGCTCATAAAATCTGCTGTGACTGGCCCACATTTCCCAGCATCATTTCACCCTACAGACGGTTAAAACCCACCATCACTGTTTATGCATCACGTACAATGAGTCACTGGAAGTCTTGGCTCTGTTATACCTCCCTGCACCTCCATACAGTAACAACAGCATGAGGCCATTTCACACAAATCCTACACACTATTTTCCCAATGACAAGCCACCAGTTGTTTTTTTTGGCTTGGATTCCTCTCGTACAGATGAAGACAAATCTTCATAGCTTCCTCATTGCTGAGGAATGACATGAATGACATTTGCCAACAGATATTCTGTGTACAGCATACATTTGGGATGTTCCTGATGCTGCTCCCTTTCCATTTCAGCAGCCAGGAGAAACAAATCATTACAGTGACAAGATAACAGAGCTTAAGTACATTTCTTTTCAAACATCACATGCTTTGAGCATATATAAATACCCACAAGAAAAATCAATGTTGCAAAAAAAAACAACAACAATGTTACACACTCTCAGCCGAGGCTCTTTTTCCACATTAAGTAACTGATAGCACAATTACAAGCACAGCAGATGTTTCTGGAGCATTAAAATACTCATATGTGTGCACACTTTGATGCAATGAGAACAAATGGAAGCGTTTAAGTGAAGTCATGCAATATGGCTGCAACGCACAGGCTGAGATGGAGTTCATAAACACAAATATTAACTAAAATTATAAACTGCAGAAACTGTCGCAAATGTCTCGTGTCCAAGTGTGGCAGAATCGGTGCTATGGTGTTTGCAGTTTCTTACTGCCTCAAGTGAAAAAATCCCACTCACAATCCCTATATAAGATTTTTTATGTATTTGAATTGCATACAAAATGTCCTTCAATATATGTCAGTCATAGATAAATTAAATAGATTAGTGTCTGTATGCAAAAAACAAACAAACAAATAAACGGGCATAGTTTTTTTTTTGTATTTGCATTTATTGGATTTTATTGAAAATAATCGTGTTTTAACAAACACACTTAGCTGCTTAGAATCTGAAACATTTTTTTTTTTTTATTCAGTTAAAGAGTAAAAAGTAAGAGCATTACTGAATATTTTACAAGAAATTACGGTTTAATTTTTTCTACTTCAAAATGTCATATTCAATATGTTACTTGCCATTTCTTTGTAATTATTTGTGAAATGTATTCAACTTAAAGCTGCAGCCCGTAAATTTTGCCTCTTTTGTCGCCATCTCTGTTTAAAAACCTGCAATTGCAGCTGTGTGTGGAATTATCTTCCTTGCGTGGGTTGTGCACCGGCACGGCTAAAGTGCGGATTAATCTAATGTTTTGAGGAGTTTGTGTGTGTGGCACTCAGTCACCGCACCGGTGTGGATATTTACTGTACTTCGCAATCACAGATTGTAGCCTACGTCTTGGAATATATGACCCAAATAAGAATTTTCACCAGATATTGTCATCTGAACAAGTAAGTAACAAGTCTGCCACGTTTGTTCTGACCAACTGAGGAAAAAAGCATTACAATAAATCTCGCTACCAATGGTGATTAAATCTAACAATCACTTAGCTCATATCACATCAAACCATTATTGTTATACTTTATTCTCAAATTATTCATGTTAACAACATCAGCATTGCGTGACTATGAGTATAGTGTTTATTAGTGTGTAGATTTCAATTTCTGTACAGTCTAATCTCTAATTGTCATACCATTCGAATGTCACATGAAGAAATTCTTTTAACCTAAAAAGCAAATTATGCTCCCTTTGAACTGGTTGTCTTTAAAATACAAATCTTTGTAATCCAGGCTATCTTTAATCAGAAGCACATTTATAACTGGAATATAATTTAATTATTTGTTCCCCCATGCCTGCTGTGGAGTGACTCCGGAAATATTCAGACTTCTGATTTTTTCATTATGTAAAGGAGCAAGTGAAACCAAGTCACTAAGTGAATTTTGAAACAAATGATGCTGTGTCACCTTTAAATAGACTGCCATTAAAAATGACCAAATCAGCATATTAGAATGATTTCTGAAGTGTCATGTGACACAGAAGACTGGAGTAATTGCATTGCATTGCAAGAATAAATTACATTTTACAATATATTCACATAGAACAGTTAAACACTTATGTATTTTTGATTAAATAAATGCCACCGTGGTGAGCATAAGAGATTTCTTTATTATTACACATTTAAAAACATGAAAGAGAAGTCATTATTTCTCAAACTAGCATAAACAAGAATTTGAATCTTGATCTAGTATTTAAAATTTGTTATAAATATAATTGCATACTTTATAATATTATTAAATCCAGCATCTAATGCAACACATTTAGTTATATGCAGTAATTTGAGCTGTTTGTACTAGCAGCCACAGACAATGAATTTCTATTCGGTTGTGTTTTATTATGACAGCTGGAATCAGGATTAAACCTTAATAAAATAAGAGTTTCATTAGGTCAATGCTGTTATGATTTAAAGCTCAAAACGTAAAAGTGCAATAGCTCTAGCTATTTAATTATTAACCAATATTCATTGCTTGTATCTTTATATTAATATTTATGACTCGGATGATTTAAATGAGGGTTTCAGATTGAAACTTGTGATGTTTTCTCTTTCCTTAGGATGCAGTTGGCTTTGAGCTTGCAAAATAGTTTCTCACACGCAATGAATATGGACAACACGCTGTACACTCAAAAAAAAAA
>NW_015505689.1:972396-998211 GCF_001515645.1 Sinocyclocheilus grahami
TTTTTTTTTTTTTTTTTATCTGAAACCGTGGTCCTTGGTGATTGATAAAATGCAAGTCAATGGCTACCCATTTTAGAGAATAAAAAAAAGCATATCAAGGAACACAAAATCAATCCCCGTGGCTCCTGATGATATATTGATGTCTTATGAAGCGAAACGATCAGTCTGTGCAAGAAACTGAACATTATTTACAACATTATTACCTGTAATCCAGAGCCTCAGGCAAACGGTTTGCAGTGATGTCTCGTTCACAAACGAATCATACTTTGAACCGGTTTGTTTTAGTGAACAAGTTGAATCAGTTCACAAAATCGGACTGAAGCATCTGAAACAGTTCACGGCTCCAGCAGAAATCAAATCTTTAATCAAATCTCATTTTCAGAAGCCTGACAATCACTCCAATTGGAAATTAGCCAAAATAGTGGCGTATCTGATCCTGTGATGAATGAATCATTCAGCGCTCCAGGTCTTCCAACAGTCACTGAACTGAGGAAACAGTTCGACTCGGACCGAAGACTGATGAGCCGCTGATATGCGCATGTGTAAACCAAACACTTGAATGAAGGGACCAAAAGGTGAGCTGATGAAGGCTAGTTTATTCACTTTATATGCATGAGACATGCAAAACATCCACATTTTACATCATTATTGGATGCTTTAATAATATAATTGTGCATATGTTACATCATTGAGTGATTACGTAAACAAAATAGTAAACTGAACCAGTTCATTAAAACAAACTGTCAGAAAGATCCAGTTCACGGAAAATAATCGTATTTCCCCGTTTGTCTGAGGCTCTGGATTAAAGATTATAATGTTGCAAATAATGTTCAGTTTCTTGCACAGACTGATCGTTTCGCTTCATAAGACCTCAATATATCGCCAGGAGCCACACGTATTCATTTCGTGTTCACTGATATGCTTTTTTATTCTCAAAAACAGACAGTTGCTGACTCAATAAATAACCAGGGAGCACACTTTCAGCTAAAAATCTTCTTTACTGCTCTACTGAAGAATAAAAAGTCAGCTACATCTTGGATGGCCTGAGGTTGCCTAAATTAACAGCAAATTTTCATTTCTGGGTGAAATATGCCTATGCCATTGTTGCACTGGTCAAAAATAAAGGGGCCTGCTGGCGAACTGAACAATGCTTCTGGGGAACAAAATCGTATTTAGATTATTGGTCTTCCTGTCTTATTACTGTAAACCAAAGGTTTCACTTCTCAGCAGAAGCGGCAGAAAGAGTGCTGAAGAGCTGGCACACTGTCAGGCAGATCGCTGAAGAATAGGGATTGCGTGTCGGGCTGGCTGGGCTTTGGGTTCGCTTTCCTCCCTGCTGTGATGTTTGTTCGGTCCTCCGGCGGCACTTCCAAACAAACAATCTGAGAATTGTCTGAGCCATTTAATTTCCTGTCTAGATGCTCGATACAAACAAAACATGCTCACCATGTATCAGGAATCCATCTATCAGGCGGAAAGTAAGTGAATGGTTGGACAGTTCAATAAGAACAAGAGAGAGGAAATGAAACTCGTGCTTTAGGAAACCATCACATTATTCTCAGCCACATTCCTACAGATTCCAATAAAAGTCCCCGGTTTATTCACGAGGACGGGCTGACTACCCCAGATATATCCTTAAGCTCTGGGTCTTAAGGAGGTTGTCATGGTTGGGTTAAAACTGAACTGATTCTCAATCCAAAATGCATGAGCAAGTGCCATTTTCACAAATCTCAACATGAAATGCAGAGGTAAGAGCGATTAAGGTCTGCGCTCCTGTATATATTCCCAAAACACTTGTTCATCATCACTAACACTTTGGAATTAAAGTACTTGGCTTGGAATAACATTCCTCTATTTAGAATATTGTCCTTGTTTTAATTCTCCAGCGTTATACGGTCTTTTTTGACCAAAATATTTTTTTTTTACTTCAGAGGAATGGTACAAAACTTGGTAGGGGTTTTTGCATTCACAAAAAAACACAAAAAAAATCATGGACATGATTCGAAAGGGTTAAATTGTCCTGAAAAATTGTCACACTTGTATTGTTCACAGTAAAAATGACCACATTGGAAATGATTGGGATTCAAATTTAATCTCGTGCCAACTTTTCGTACTGCGTCCAAACAAAATCTTACTCAAAGCATCCACCTTATCAACCTCAAATTTGGAACACAACTTGTTTAGATTTATGCCTTAGATTTGCAGTTTTAGAAAATCTATATTTCATATAACATTTTAAAATAGTATTTATGTAAATCTTTTATAATAATAATAATTAATAATAATTTTTTATTTCACTTTTTAAAAATGTTTCACTTCACCACTAATCGGTCAAGTGTCTTAAAAAAAGAGACCAAACTTAATTCCGCGTCCAAGATTTATGACGGTTTAAGTTGAAATGTTCATTTTCAGATCTATGCTCCAAAATGCTATTACATAAATATTACTTAGTACCTTAAAATGTGTAAATATAGTACATTCATTTCATTGAAAAAAAATAATAATTAGTTAAATAACTGGCATATCATGTATTTTTTTAATGAAATATTGTAATTAATTGACAGCCATAATAATAGGAATTGAAATAAAATAAATGTATTCCATTTTATTGCAGTAACCGTTTAAAAAAAAGTGTTTTTACCTTCCATATCTCTAATGTGCAGGACATGACTGCCTTTATTGGCAGATTGATGTATGGAGATAAACATCTCCTCTGCTCAGCGATGCTCTCCAGGCCCTGTGCTTGTGTTGTTTTGTAGTCTACTCCCATCGCAGCATGTTCACCGTCCAGTAAAGAACACCCTAATCAGAAACAGAGATGGATGGATGGATGTGAGGGGCTTGCAATATCACTTCACATCAAAACTACTTCACAACATGTCCAACAGGATTCCTAAAGGGAGAATCATCTTCAAGTTTAAAAACTTTCTCTGCTTGAACTTTTCACAGCTACTTTCTCATGTGAAAATACTTAAGTCTTTCCAAAAAATACATTATTGTATTGCAACTTAAGTTGAATTCATTAAGTTGGAAGTTTGTTTCTGCCACAGAAATAATAATAAAAAAAAAATAATAATAATAAAGTAATTAATTGCAAGCAATTACAGAAGTAATTGCAACATTTCACAATTCTGACTTTTTCATTGCAATTCAGAGAAAAAAAAAGATCAGAATTGAGGTATAAACTCCAATTTGTGAGATATAAATACAGAACTGAAAGATATAAACTAATAGATATAAAAACATTAAAAAGAGACACAGAAAAATAAAGTTTACATCTCATAACTCTGAGTTTATATGTTGCATTTTTTGTAATTCAGAATTTATATGTCTGACTATTTTTCTATTAATGTTGAGTTTACATCTTGCAAACCTTTTTTCCCCTGCCATTTAATAAATAAAAAGATTTCAAAAAAAAAAAATGTAAAAATTAAAAAACATTCTGACACTCAGAATTGCACATTTATATTTTGGAATTCTAAGCTTATGTTTTGCAATTCTAACCTTTTTTCTCAGAATTGTGAGGAAAAGGCAAAAAAGTAGCAAAATGTCATGTTTTTTCCACTTTATTTATTATTCCGTGGCGGAAACAAGGTTCTATTTGAAATCTCATGAAGTTTGCATTAAAAAGGGGGAAGAGGCAATTTGTGAATTTTTTTGTTTATTATTCATTAAAAAAAATAGCAAGAGGAGAAAGATCCTGCAATCAACAAGATCCGTGGCATCAAATTTCTTAAAGGAATTGTTCTTTCTGAATATTATGGTGTTTTTCCCTCTTTTAGGTCATATTTACCTGCACACAGATTCAGAGAAAATAAAAACTGATAGCACTGAACTGTCATTAGTCCTTCACAATCACAAGCAACCTACATCATTCAAAAAGAGTCAGATTGAGTGGGAGTTGTGGCATGCATGTTAATTGGCCACACAGAATAAATTGGCTGCTGTTTGAAGAGTGTCAGCCAGACAAGCCTCATGGATCTGCTGACTGGAAGCGATATGCATGTTCTGCCACACTGTTTGACGCCATGGCCCGGTCTCAAGGCTAAGTGTGCATGGCCCACTTTGTTCACTTAATCAAAGATGGATGAATTTAATATGCTGGGACAGAATGAATATCATTTCCAGTGAGCTTTTAACTTAAACCATATTAGGCAATTAAGCATGGCTAATAAAAAGCAAATGCCCCGTGCATTAGTCAGCAGCAGAGGAGGAAAAACAGTGATTACAAAAATTAAAAAGAGCTTAAAAAAATAACAGCCCCTTTGGATTGAATGGGGAAAGATAGAGCTGCAAAACCGTTAGCCGAAATTACATTTCAATAATATATTACAATTCAGCAATAAAACCCACCAAACATACTATCTGTTTAGCTCAAATCAGACTTTAGAGAGCTTTTTAGACGGATGCCGAGGCTTTTTATGTCAAGTTGAATCTGTGATCTCTGACCAGTTCGTTTGCTTGCTTCCATGGTCACTGTGGCAACCCAGAGTGTCAAAATACTATTGGTTAAGCTGGCAGTGGGCGGAGTCACATAGACCAAAACAAAAACAGACATTCTGACACATAAACGCACAATTTACAGTAGAATAACTGGATGTAGCATTGTTTTTCAGAGAAACGAGCATGTTAACAACATGTTTCCTAAATATCTGCAAACATATGTTTTGACGCGCCTAACTATTTTCAGTACCTTGTGCCACATCTGCTGTGTTTTTAGGTAGCGATGGGAGAAACTGAGCTGCATGAATCAACCGAACCAATTGTTTTGCACAATGACTCACAGTTTCGAAATACCACATGTTGGTGCCACCTCAGTCAAAACGGTGCAAATGCAACTGAATAGATGCATCAAGGTGTGCATAAAACATCTTTTTACAAACCAACAGCAAATCTCTTAAATGCAATGAAATTCATTAAATACCATTAAACATGAAGTGGCTGTACAATACAATGCAATGCGGATATTCGAACAGTTGACGGTAGCCATTGACTTCAGTAGTATGGAAAACAATATATATACTACGGAATCAGTGGCTACCGTCAACTGCTTGGTTACCAACTTTCTTTAAAATATATTCTTTAATCAAAACAACAACAAAAAAACTATTAGATGTCAGATAACTATTTGAAAGGGCTAAAAACTGACAGGGAAATAAACACTTAAAAAATCCACTGTCAATTTGCTCATTAAAGGACCTTTAAATAAAAAAAGAGGATGTTGAGATTATTTGTATGCCATAATAAATAACATATGAACTGTTCACATGGCAGTTACCAAGCAGCAAGGAACGTTTAGTTTACACAGAGAAACAGAATAAATGATGATGGATATGCATGCTTATGCACATGCATAGATTTACATAACACAATGGTGTAGTGCAATACATACACACACTGTAAAACGTGCTGGAGCAAACAGAAACAGCCTTCGCAAGGACAAATTTCTACCTGCTCAAGCTTCCGTGACATAATTGCCTCTGCTCTCTATTATATATCTGGCTAGAGAGACATTTCACAGTAATATTACACACAAGTGAACTGCTTGTGCAGTCAGTCTTTAGTAGTTTTTTTTTTGTCCATCTCTAAGCAACCACTATTACGGATAATAGGCATATATTGAAGCCATGCTGAAGAATTTACATGAGGTCAAAGGGTCTTTTGAGCTAAAGAGTATAACTTTTATTAACATTCTGCCCACTGGATAACTAATATTATGAGTGTAATTAGCATGTGCAAATATACAGTATAGACCACCATTCCCTCATTAAAAATCATTTTAGTAATGACACTGATGTTAATCTAACTGGTTTGGCATTTAAATAAAATTTCTAAGTTATTAAGGACAGTTATTATGAATACAAAGTTCACACTGAAAAATCAGAGTGACACTGTTATTCTCTTTCCATTGGCACACTGGAAATAAACCACATCTGTTAGTCTCTAAAGCACAGGCTCTTTTAGATGAATTACTTATTGAATAGAGGGGTCTTAAAGAGATTAGGACTTCCTAGTCCTAATTCGATTTAGTTCTATTCATTAGTGATCTTTCAAAGTAGTTATTGGAAATCTGAGGGACACGACCTTGCAGACAACAGAACTTCTCATTTCAACAGGATGATTCTTGAAGTTCTTTTCCAATTACTGTTTCCAACTAGAGGTTCATTTGGTCTGAGACTTGCATGGCTACAAGACAAACTGCATTTAATTTCTCACAGGCACAGACTCACCACCCATGGACTTTGGCCAACTGCTTTATGTCAGCAACAAACAATTTAACTTATGCATGAATTACTCTATACACTGATCAGCCACAACATTAAAACCACTGACTGGTGAAGTCAATAATATTGATTATATTGTCACAATGGCAAGTGTCAAGTGTTGGGATGGATTGGGCAGAAATATGAGCAGTGAGTTCTTGAATTTCATGAAGCAGGAGAAATGGCCAAGCTAAAAGATACGAGTGACTCTAACAAGAGCCAAATAGTGATGGCCAGATGACTGGATTAAAGCATCTCCAAAATAGCAGGTCTTGTGGAGTGTTTCCCGGTATATAGTGGTATGTACCTAAAGCCCAAAACACACTGCATGATTTTAGCAATCCTATAAGATCACTGCATGTCACACTGTGTGACATGGATCTAATAAACTTGGCTATGACGTGTGTGTAGACCGTACGACGATGACACCTATCGACTCGTACGCTACGATGCACGTTCCTAAAGAAGAATAAAACACCATCAGCAGGCGCTAGTGGTAAACAAAAAGAGCATGATAAATCACACTTTAGATAAGAGCTTGAGGTAAGCAGTTTTATGTTTTAGCGCCATATCGCATTTTTATTGGTTGGTCAGTAAACTTGGATCACATCAGCAAACACATTGTGCGATGATCATGCTGTATCACAGGCTATATTTGGTCGCATGATGACGCCATCTTTGAAGGGACAGCCGTAAATTGTGCAGTATATTTAGGGCTTAAAAGAGTTGCAGGAAAGACAACCGGTGAACCAGCGTCAGGGTCATGGATGCCCAAGGCTCAATGATGCACATGCGGAGTGAAGGCCAAGTCACACAGATAAGCTACTGTAGCTCAAATTGCTGAAAACATTAATGCTGTTGATGACAGAAAGGTGTCAGAACACATAATGCATCGTAGTTTGCTGTTTATATATGAATGAGGCTGTGTAGCAACAGACTGGTCTGGTCAGAGTGTCCATGATGACCCTTATCCACGGCTGAAAGTGCCTACAATAAGGCCTTTCTTTTAGATCAGGTGAAGGCCAAGTGTGTTTGCATTATTCACCTGGGGGAAAAAATAGCAGCAGGTAGAATTATGGGGAAAAGGCAGGCCAATGGAGGGAGTGTTGTGATCTGGCCAATGTTCTGCTGGGAAGCCTTGGGTCCTGGATTCATGTGGATGTTACTTTGACATGTACCACCTATTTAAAGACCACATACAACTTTCATGGCAATGATGTTCCCTGAAGGCAGTGGTCCCTTTCAGCAGGATGCACCTCCCACATGCAGAATGGTTCGAGGAACATGACAAAGAGCTCAAGGTGTTGCCTTGGCCTCCAAATTCTCCAGATTTCAGTCCAATCAAGTATCTTTGGGATATGCTGGACGAAGAAACCCCTCCACGCCTCACTAAATCACAAAACAGTCAGACTGCTGGTGTTGAAAGGTTGAAAAAATTATCAGAAAACCATCAAACTTGCTAATCATTTTCTGAAATTCTGATCAACAGTGCGTCTCTCTGAAGCTGATGCCTTACTACCTTTCAAAACACAGTTATTTGTAAAGATACTGCAGCGTGGCGATAAAATATGTGTTATTGCTGATGAGAGGAGTGATTTTCTGCACTGCGGCAGAAAATGAGAGACGGTTTATTATCCAAATTGTCTTGACCATGAATAAGTCCTGTAAGAAAGTGCACTGTTAGATTCTTTACAGATAACACAGCTCAAAGTAATAAGAAAATTTGTACATGGTGGCTTCTGTAGCGTCTGGAACACTCCCACACACAATATATATTTTGTTAGCTAGATTTCACAAATACTTTGTAACACCCCAGGACGCCGAACAAGACCCTGGTTTCATGGTAACCCGATACATTTACAACCTTGTGGAATGCGAGCCGGCTCTCATTCTGCTTTCTCCAGAAGATCAGACTTCATTATTATTAACCTATCTCAGTCAGAGTTGTCTTTCCAAAGTCAATCCTGTTAAAGAAAGCCAGCATCTTGCTGTGGCCGCAAGGACACCAAACCTGAAAAGGGATTTAGGTGAGGGTTATCCACCTCTTATTAGCCTCTTCATGGACTCGGCTGACAAGCTGTTCACTTAATCAAAGATGGATGAATTTAATATGCTGGAACAGAATGAATATCATTTCCAGTGAGCTTTTAACTTAAACCATATTAGGCAATTAAGCATGGCTAATAAAAAGCAAATGCCCCGTGCATTAGTCAGCAGCAGAGGAGGAAAAACAGTGATTACAAAAATTAAAAAGAGCTTAAAAAAATAACAGCCCCTTTGGATTGAATGGGGAAAGATAGAGCTGCAAAACCGTTAGCCGAAATTACATTTCAATAATATATTACAATTCAGCAATAAAACCCACCAAACATACTATCTGTTTAGCTCAAATCAGACTTTAGAGAGCTTTTTAGACGGATGCCGAGGCTTTTTATGTCAAGTTGAATCTGTGATCTCTGACCAGTTCGTTTGCTTGCTTCCATGGTCACTGTGGCAACCCAGAGTGTCAAAATACTATTGGTTAAGCTGGCAGTGGGCGGAGTCACATAGACCAAAACAAAAACAGACATTCTGACACATAAACGCACAATTTAAAGTAGAATAACTGGACATAGCATTGTTTTTCAGAGAAACGAGCATGTTAACAACATGTTTCCTAAATATCTGCAAACATATTATGGTATTTTTATGCTTTAGTACAGTCAAAAAATTACATACAGCGACATTACCTGAAAGACAGGACTCTTATTCATAGAGCCGCCACATTGAGTGCTACAGTTTCTCACCCTAATAAGGTCAGTTATAAATGACATACTGTATGTTTTGACGCGCCTAACTATTTTCAGTACCTTGTGCCCCATCTGCTGTGTTTTTAGGTAGCGATGGGAGAAACTGAGCTGCATGAATCAACCGAACCAATTGTTTTGCACAATGACTCACAGTTTCGAAATACCACATGTTGGTGCCACCTCAGTCAAAACGGTGCAAATGCAACTGAATAGATGCATCAAGGTGTGCATAAAACATCTTTTTACAAACCAACAGCAAATCTCTTAAATGCAATGAAATTCATCAAATACCATTAAACATGAAGTGGCTGTACAATACAATGCAATGCGGAGATCCGAACAGCTGACGGTAGCCATTGACTTCAGTAGTACGGAAAAAAAATACTACGGAATCAGTGGCTACCCTCAACTGCTTGGTTACCAACTTTCTTTAAAATATCTTCTTTAATCAAAACAACAACAAAAAAACTATTAGATGTCAGATAACTATTTGAAAGGGCTAAAAACTGACAGGGAAATAAACACTTAAAAAAATCCACTGTCAATTTGCTCATTAAAGGACCTTTAAATAAAAAAAGAGGATGTTGAGATTATTTGTATGCCATAATAAATAACATATGAACTGTTCACATGGCAGTTACCAAGCAGCAAGGAACGTTTAGTTTACACAGAGAAACAGAATAAATGATTATGGATATGCATGCTTATGCACATGCATAGATTTACATAACACAATGGTGTAGTGCAATACATACACACACTGTAAAACATGCTGGAGCAAACAGAAACAGCCTTCGCAAGGACACATTTCTACCTGCTCAGCATCTTGCTCTGGCAGCAAGGACAACCAACCTGAAAAGGGATATAGGTGAGGGTTATCCACCTCTTATTAGCCTCTTCATGGACTCGGCTGACAAGATTCAGGGCTAACTGTGACAGCCATAACTATTAGTGGTAATGAGAATCAATAGTTGTTTGAAGTACATTGGCAGTTCATCCAAGAAGGGCCTCTCAAGGATTCCATTTTTAGCCTTTAAGCACAGCGTGTCCCTGTGGCTCGTACTGCCAAATAAGCTGCACTGACCAGAGGGTCAGGATGAGGTTCGGTGCGTTACCAGCCATTCATAACTTCTACCAGCCAAAAAAAAAAAAGACAGAAATAAACCAACAGCTTGAGGCTGTCTACACTGGACATGACAAAGGGACCGTTGCAAATCATTTTGTGTCAGTACTAGGGGTGTACGATATTGACAAAAAATAATATCTAAATATTTTCTGGGATTTTATCGATAAAGATAATTAGATGATATTTTGCTGAGTGTGTTATTGTGCTGATATCTTAAGGACTACCGTGGACAGCTGACTCCTAAAGTTTTTGATATTCTTCATATCCTGTGTGGTCAGTTCACAGCAGCAATATAAAGTAATCTTTTCCAATAAGTTTAAATTGATTTTTACCTTTTATGCGCATTTTTACCTTTATGAAGCCATTTTTTTCTAAAAGTGTACATCATCTTTTGAGTCAAATTCTTACATTTAATCAGTCAATTATAATAATAATACATTTAGGCTGTTACTTAACAAATGAAATCATCTTTGCAGAAGTTACATATGAAGTGGCATTTAGATGTATTTACACATGTTAATGCAGCTTATAGGGACATGGAATGCTTTAACCTGCAGTTACAAATGCATAAATAATGTTTTGATATTTTAAACATGAAATGTTGAATACTGATATTTTAAATTATTTTAAAAATGAAAAGATACTCTAAATGTAAAATTAAACCAATTAAAACTGCCAGTAGGTGGCAGCAAGTCACTGTTAAGTCATTGCAATTGAACCGAATCATTTAAACGGTTGATTCACTCAGTTACGAAACACCACCATGTTGCTCAGAGACACAAAACAGTACTGTGGCTGAGTTTGGAATGTTTTTTGTTGGCAAAATAGCGCAGAAATAGTGCAAAAACAGCCAATATGGTGTCTAAAACGTAAGTCTCTTGATATTAACTTAGTTTACTGAACTGTTTTATAAAATCAATATCACATTTGTAACCATGCTGATTTTTTAAAGAAAAAATGGCACTCTTCGTGTGATATTGATTAACTATATAAACTGATATAAATATATAAATTTTCTGCCCCCTTATCTTGAATTATGTGACCATTCTTAATGCAAATTAATAGACTGAATCATGCAGTGAAAGAACGCACTCTAAATGCGCACACGCACTAAAGCCAGTGTTGATCTTACCAGACTTCATCACATCGCGTATCCGTGCCTCTGTAGGTGTGTTTTGTTTGGTTCTTGCAATATACTCGATAATGTCATGATGTCTCACGAGTTCAGTATTTGCACTAAACCTGGGCAGATTTGGCTAGCATGAACTTCCCCAAGAAATTAATGAATGAACATAACTTACGAAAAGTAACCCGCCAAATTGGCTAGTGATTTGACAGCGTTACCCGCCACAGCTGATTTTTACCCGCATTTGGCGGGTTGGCAGGTGTTTAATTTCCAACCGTGAATGTGGCATTTAACATTCCTCTCAACTGTCAAATTCTGACAGGAATAGTTCACCCAAAAATGAAAATTTGCTGTTAATTTACTCACTTTCAGGCCATCCAAAATGTAGGTGAATTTCTTCTTCAGTAGAACATTTTTAGCTGAAACCGTGGTCCTTGGTAATTCATAAAATGCAAGTCAAATAGCTACTGGTTTTTGAGAATAAAAAAACAAGGAACACAAATTTAATACTGTGGCTCCTGACTATATTTTGAGGTCTTATGAAGCGAAACGATTGGTCTGTGCAAGAAACTGAACATTATTTACTACATTATTACCTGTAATCCAGAGCCTCAGGCAAACGGACTGGATTGATGTCCGGTTCACAAACGAATCATTCTTTTGAACCGGTTCTTTTCAGTGAACTACTTGAACCAATTTCTCCAAATTGGACTGAAGTGTCTGAAATTTTTGCAGCTCGATCAAAACTCACTTTCAGACACATGACAGTCACTCCGACTTGAAATGAGCCAAAATAGTGGCATTTCTGATCCTGTGATGAATCCTGTGATTAACTCATTCAGCGCTCCAGTTCTTCCAACAGTCACTGAACTGAGGAAACAGTTCGACTCGAACCGAAGAGCCGCTGATAAGAGAGACATGCTGTTGATAAGAATGACATAAATTGATTATTAAGTCTGATGGTTTTTACCCTCTAACATTTATCCAGCTCCTTATTTAATCAATTAGCGTGATTATTAGTAGCAGAGATCCTAATCTCGTATTCTTGTTTGGAAAAAAAAGACACATTAACATCTCAAACCCTATAGCTAAAGTGTTTTTCCTCTAATCTGAGCATATTTAATAACTGTAATCCGACACAAGAAAAGAACATGGAGAGCCCATGGCAAGACATTGAAAGCAGAATGAGAAATGGAGCTCGACTCCGGCTGAAACCCATTTAGAGGCTCACACTCTATGATGGTTTCATAGAAGTATCCTGATCAGAAGCTCATCCTCTTTTCATTTCTCTCAGATTTTTCCCTTTGAGGCACAAGTGAACGGGCTGTGCAATATGTTCACTTGAGTGTTCTTTTAGCTACTGTGGTCCACTCATGCACAGACAAATGACTTCAAGGTTCTTTTAACAATGGCAAAACATAACGCAAGAGAAACAATAGACATTTAGTCTGGTACTGTTAAGTGTATTGAGCTGATTCAAAGTATGTCTATTATAAAGCTAATACAGCAGCTGTCAGAGGAATGTACAGGTGACAGCTTATTTAAACAATTAAAGTTCAGTCATTCATCAGCATTCATTTAATGAATCAGTAAAATAAGTACAGCAGTAATTAATTTTACAAGGACCTGCTGCTCTTATTTTTAAGGTTCTTTATCTTTCTTGATCATATTACGCCAATTTTACAGTCTCTGCACTGGCTACCTATTAAGTTCCGTATCAGTTACAAAATATTATTACTTGCCTATAAGGCCCTTAATGGGTTAGCTCCTGCGTACCTAACTAGTCTTCTACCACGCTACAATCCATCACGCTCCCTAAGGTTGCAAAATTCTGGACTTTTGGTAGTACCTAGGATAGCAAAGTCCACTAAAGGAGGTAGAGCTTTTTCGCATTTGGCTCCCAAACTCTGGAATAGCCTTCCTGATAACGTTCGGGGTTCAGACACACTCTCTCTGTTTAAATCTAGATTAAAGACACATCTCTTTGGCCAAGCATTCAAATAATGCATCTCATAATCTTTTACTGCAGTCATAATCTTTTACTGCAGTTATATCTAATCAAATGCACATTATTATTCGTTAGTTTGGGTTAAACAAATCAATTTTGCTTGGTTGGAACAGCAGCTACGCTAATTATGTTTCCATTTGTTTCTCTGTTTTTTTTTGCCCTAGGATTTACACAAGCTTCAGTCTGGATCCAGAACACCTGAGAAGAGATGATGCCAACCCCTCAGAGGACCTCAGATGATGCCAACCCTGAAACAACATACAGAACTACCACATTTTGCTATAAGTTTGATTGCATCATATAATAACTGCTGTTAATATTGTTCATCGTCTGTTTTATTACGTCTTAAATTGATTTTTCCGTACTGCTGGTTCATCTGGTCAGAGGAGAACTGGCCCCCCGACTGAGCCTGGTTTCTCCCAAGGTTTTTTCTCCATTCTGTCACCGATGGAGTTTTGGTTCCTTGCCGCTGTCGCCTCTGGCTTGCTTAGTTGGGGACACTTCATTTCCAGCGATATCGTCGACTTGATTGTCTTTAACTGAAAAATTTGTGTTTACTATTGTCATTTTGCATTATTGACACTATTTTCCTAATTAATGCTGTTCAGTTGCTTTGACACAATCTGTATTGTTAAAAGTGCTATACAAATAAAGGTGACTTGACTTGACTTTTTCTTTAACAAACCTTGTTATTACAATGTGGAAAGTACAATTACACTGTTTCTCTTCAGATGAATATTTTCAGCACATCTAAACACTGTGAACACTGTTAAACGATGAATCCTCTGGGATCAAATTATCCAAAGCTTCTTTAAACTGGTAGGTGGTCTCTTTGTTTAAATCATTGATGTGAATGAGAAAACTGTCTTTGTGAACTGTGGTAATTAACACTAAATTCATTATGATTAAAATCCTGTGGTTTTATGCACTAATTAAAGAGCCTGTAAAATCAAAATTGTAATTTTGTGACTTTTGGTCCATATCTGTTAGCTTTGAGGCCTACTATACTACGCTAATATGTAGCATAATGTTGTCAAAATTCACTTTTTGAAAGCATACTGTATACATTTAGAAAAATGAACCATAACTCATCTTTCGCTATGTCACTTCCCCATTGACTGTTTGCAAAAAAGAGACGTACCCTTTGATACGCCCCGCCCACACTTCCAGTGCTAGTACAGAAAATGAGTTAATGCAAAAAAAGCAATACATAAGCCTTGACTTGCTGTTTGTGCGTATTTCTGTTAATGTGTGTAGGAGGTCAGACAGACTTTGATCAAGGATTTTGCTTTATATCAAAACAAAAAACAAACAAAAAAACAAAGTCAGAGAAAAGAATTGCATCATATTCTACATTTGGGTACTTTGATCAGATTTTAGATGGCATCAACTTTGTAATCATTTATTATTTAACTCGGTGAAGCAAAAGGCATGAAGCCCAATTGAAAAATGTGTTGGCAAATCCTTGATTATTTCTAGAACTTGTCAGGTCACTACCTTCTGTGCTGTTCATTCAAAAACCCTATAGCGCAGGAATGAAAATGAAGAAACGCAACCTATTCTACAATTTTAAGAATTATTTTTATCTGAATTTAGTTACATTTAGTTGCCATGTAAGTTTTCCTTTGGTAGGCTAAATCAAATAGATTTCTATGGCTGGGAGCTTTCTTCAATATTCATATTTTTACATTGATTCTATTAACACAACATATTTAACATTGCAAATATTTTAACAGATTTCTTTGTATGTATTAAAATGTGCTATGTAGAAGAAAATGATTCAATATGATTATTTAAAATGTTGAACCAACTTGACTATAATGCCTGTTTGGTTGAAATTATGGGGAAAAAACTATTTTCACGTCAGACTAAAGATATAACTATTGAGATACATACTGAATATCATTAAAAGGGTTACTGTATATCATGCAGTCCTACCAACATAATAGCCAATTATAAATTCTAACCTAAAATGATTTCATCTTGCATTAATTGGTTCAACAGATACTATATTCTGGATAACATGACATTATTAATGGATACAATGATAATTATTACACTTTTGACATGTCATATCTCAAGCCCATTTCTGTGCAAAGCTATTATTTCTGGCGCTGTTTTGTCAGTCTGTTGACTCTTGCTGATACGTACAGTGAAAAAGTCTTTGCTTCGAAAAATAACGCAATTGCACTCATTATGTCCACATTCTTGATTATTTTAGCCATTGCATACCCCAGAGTGCACCAGAACAGTGGCTGCTCTATTGTGCAACGGCGAAGGCCGTGCAATAAACAGTAGGGAGCCAATTACAGTGTTAGAGATGCTAGAGAGATGACAGGATGTGATTTACCATTTACCACATGTGTTCTCATTCAGTCACTGCGCAAATTATCGGGCTTCAAAGTCTTATGATGAACAAACCATAGAGATCACACTGAGCATGCAATGACTGAGAAGACCGTTTTAGGTTCCTACAGACAAATCGCTTGGAGTGAAGAAGCACATGCTACATATTTAGGGTTCATGCTGGAAGAAGACTGTGATAAAAAGTTCCTTTGACAGACAAGCCCATGACCAAAAAGGGATTGCTGAGGGTAGTCTCTTTTCTAATCTACATATTTTCTCAATTCCTTCATTGGCCTTGTGGGTCAACAGCACTTTATGGCGACAATGCTCGCTTTCACAAAAACTCTTGGCCAAATGGGGGTTGATTATTTTTTTGGTTTGGTAATGATGTCTGTGAGTAGAGCCTCCGGCGGTTAAAACGAATTCTGCTGGGGTCAACTCTGACCAGGCCCTGCAGTACAATCAAATCAATAGACACTTGGAAAACACAGATGAGGGTTTTTACAAGTGAATGGCAGGGGACTTACACAGACATAAGCCCATCTAAATTCCTTGATGAAAAAACAGCCCTGAGGGGAAAACAAAGGCTCCAGTAGCACTTATCTTTTACAAAGCCTAAACCCCAAATGAATCCATCTATCCCCAGCTGCTTTGGATTCTGGTTGATTCAAGTCTTCTGCTCCCAGAATACAATTTTCTCAATTCGTTCTGGCTGCAACTGTCTGGTTAAAAGTCAAAACACTTAATGAACAGCTAATGTATAATGTTGAGTATTTTTCATCAGTCCAAAATTTCTGACGCCACAGAAAACTGACCTAACTGGCCCTTATGAAGCAATTATCCAGTGCATCCTGCTAGTAAACACAATATTAGAGTACATATTCATGTTTGATGTTCTAAGCTGCCATCATTAGTGCTATTTTAATGATTCCATTAGAAACGTATGCTTTAAATATGCTGACATGCTGTCTGTTCCACTTTAAACAAAGGACATCTCACCCTACCATTTGTCAAAACACTGGTAAATTGATGGCATAGCAGAGGAAACAACACCTGTCAACTTTCATTAATGCCAGCCCACATTACATGTACAGCACTGGTGAGTTGCATCATACTGGAAAAGTGTCACTACACCTACTACTCACCATTAGCTGTGTCCAGCCTTCAATGTAAAGACAATTTAGTTATTTTATAATTAAAAGTGGAAAAAAGGGTGGTAAAAAACAAACATTACCAGTCCACTTGTCTTTGTTTGAGTTAGACAGTTCATGAATCTAATCCAATTTCAAATTAAGAAAGACATTTATATGGACCCTAAACATATTTGTTTGCATGTGCATTTCAGTGCCAGAGTACAATCGCTACGATAATGTCACCAGAGCTAGTGTTTTTGATGACATATCTATAAAGAAAGCTGGCATGGATGTCAGAAGACCTTTTTTCAGCAAATACTGTATTTAGTAAATATTCAGTATCCTCCACTGACAAATTCATAACACACAAGACATAAATAAGCACATACTTTGAGTGATTGATTCAAACGATTCTTTCAAAAACCCTTGTTTATTCAGGAAAGAATCAAAGGTCTAGTGCAGTGGTTTCTAACTCAATTCCTGGAGGGCCAGGAATAGCTCCAACTAGCTCCAAATCACACCTGTTTGGAAGTTTTTAGTAATCCTGAAGACCTTGATTAGCTGGATCAGGTGTGTTTGATTAGGGTTGGAGCTAAACTGTGCAGAGCTGTGGCCCTCCAGGAATTGAGTTGGAGACCAATGGTCTAGACCAGGGGTGTCCAAACTCGGTCCTGGAGGGCTGGTGTCCTGCAGAGTTTAGCTCCAACCCCAATTAAACACACCTGAACCAGCTAATCAAGCTCTTACTTGGCATACTAGAAACTTAAAGGCAGGTGTGTTGAGGCAAGTTGGAGCTAAACTCTGCAGGCCACCGACCCTCCAGGACCGAGTTTGGGCACCCCTGGTCTAGTGAGTCATTGAATTATTCACTTAACTGATTTACTCCAAAACACTTGGTGCTAGAGACCTGCACTCCCGCGGGACCCAACGCAACAGGTTGCGGTGCGGGACAACTCTTGATGGGCGAGTGCGGGAGCGGGACTGAAATCCGTCCCACGCAGGTCTCTACTTGCTTCTCAATATCCCTCCTCCTCAGTTTGATTTTTATGGGCTGCTGCTCTTGCAGTTTCATTGGTTGTTGCTCATTGCTGCTAAAATTGCTGCTAGTGTGCACAGCTAAAAACGGGTTTGGACAGATCTCAGACCAGTGTGCGAACATGTATTTGAACTCCTATATTTTAGTATTGATGTATTATTTTGTAGTTTTAGTTTATCCATATATGTACTTTGAGCATTAGGTCTGTAATTTTACAGTCTGGCAACAACAGTAGAAATCTATGCACAGACTGAATTTCTACCTAATCATATTTACAATCTAGCCAGGGCACTTTTATTACAAATTTAGGCCATGTCCACACGTACATGGGTATTTTTATAAATGGAGTTTTTCCTTCTGTTTAAAAAAAATTATCCGTCCACATGAAAACGCAAACACATGCTATGAAGCACTGTCAAGAGCATGCCAAACCAACAGGTGGTGATATAATCTCAACCATAAAGCCATGTTGGCCAATCAGAAGCCTGAAAAAGTCTCCAGTAGGCGGAGATAACAGCGCAGGCTCTGACGTCACAAGCCAAAATCTCTGGTTTCGCTGTCTACACGATAACACTGCACCCGGAGTTTTTGAAAATCTTCACCCTGGCAGGCGTTTTCAAAAATGTTCGGTTTCAGTGACCTGGTGCTGCATTTGCGTGTGGACGAACGGCCAAACTGAGTAGAAAAAGCTGTGGTTTTAAAAATAACTACGTTCGTGTGGACAGGGCCTTAATTGCCCCTTCTTGCTGGTTAAATAAAGAGTAAAATCATATTTCAACACACTGCTGGGACAAATGCATAAATTAAATTTGACAGAAAGATGGCTAATGAATTCATTAGCAAAGCCCTGGCTGCTAAACAATAGCAAATAAAAATACAGTGGCAGTTGCTAATAATTTCATAAATGTGCTGCAAAACAAATGTTCAACAAGGGTGACGGAAGAAGTGGAGCGTTATTCAGATAATAACTACCCGACGTCAAGCAACGTTTAGATGAATATGTAAATATTTGTAACTCTTGCCAAATAAAGGAAAGGATCTGTTTTTTTTTTTTATTTATTTTACCTGAAAAATCATTTCAAATCACTTTTTTTTTTCCTTATGGTGGGTCTCTTACCTCTTACGCTACAGCCCCTTAAAGAAGCCTTATTCCATGGTTTTTACATTATACTACTGAAATTGTGATTTTGTGTTTTACAGACTGTGGGCACTGAAATAATTACCTGAACCAAGAACACTCCTTTTATTAACTGCAAATTAATTTTAAAAGGGCAACAGAAACTCCCTTGTGTCTTGGGTCAGTGCAATTATGTGCAAAATATCTAGTGGACTCCATGAAGTACTTGTATATTATGGATGCAGAATTAATTATCTCATTTATTTAGTTGATTAACAGCTGGTGTGATTAACTAATTGTGAAAACGCGTTGATTACAGCATTTCATTCTAACTCCAAACAAAAGTGTTTTTTAAATGTTAAATTAATTAATGGTTTCAGTCTCAAGGACAGAAAATAATCTCCGATTATAGTTTTTTGTCATAATTGTGCAGCCCAAAAATACATTACCATTCAAAGGTTTGGAATTGGAAAATGTTTAAATGTATTTTGAAAGAAGTCTCTTATGATCACCAAGGCTGCATTTATTCAAAATACATTTATCAAAAATACAGCTTAAAAAACGTAACATTGTGTTTTTTCTTTTACAATTTAAAATAACTGTTTTATAATATGATAATATGCAAAATAATATGCATTCAGCACCAAATTATGAAATGTGCTTCATGACAGTTGTAAGGAGCAAATCTGTCATGTGCAAACATATCCGTGAAGTGCATGAATTCACAGATAAAAGAATGAATGTTTCTGTGAAAACATAATGTGTTGTGTTAATTAGTAGGAGCTATATATGCATGAAGGCACCAAGCTAAATCAAGAGTGTTTATATGAACACAAGTGAATTTTATAGGACAAAAGTTTGCTTTTATTATTAGAGGAGATCAAAGTCCTTTTTTGTTTCATCAACAGTACACTTAGTTGTACTTTTAAAATGCTGAGCCTGTAAAACTGGTGAGCTGCTTCAGTGTAACAGGTCAGGCCATTGGCTGCTTTATAGGGCTGAAAAGGTGTTTTAAATCAGCTACAGGCCAGAAGAAAGACCCAAGCAGAAGAATCCGTACGTGAAATTTTGGGAGAATCAGCACTTTGGACCTAAAAAATGTTTGCATGCTGGAAGACTACTATGGAGTACGTGCCTGGATTGCTTTTGTGAATACACAATGCCGTGATCCTGTTATATTGACAGCTCCCATTGTGTTGCAGCACCACTATAGAGTACTGCAGGGATGATGTATTTTTGTAAGCCAAAACTCGGGAAGAAGTTAGTATTCAGAAGTTAGTAAGTCAATTGATTTTTGGTTAAATGCTGCAGACTTGGCATCAAAACCTAGAGGACTAATTCGCCACAGGTTCCCTTGAGATTTTCCAATGGGCTTTTCTTATGGGTTTTATCAATTTGAGAGTTAGGGTCTGTGGTAAACATCAAAATTGATGATACTTGGACATTTTGTTGTATAATTTAAACTGAGTAATTTAGGCTGTAGAGAAAAATGTCCAAAAATTGTCAAATTAAATTTACCACAGATCTTGAGCCATCCAAAACCGAATACATACAAAAATTAAATGATGTTCTATGTCAGAGGTTTTCAAACATTTTGGAGCAAGGGACCCTTTACATTGGGAAAAGATTTTCCAAGGACCCCCTCTTAATTATAACAATGTTAAAGGATGGGTTTTATCAATTTGAGAGTTAGGGTCTGTGGTAAACATCAAAATTGATGATACTTGGACATTTTTTTTGTATAATGTAAACTGTGTGTAATTTAGGCTGTAGAGAAAAATGTCCAAAAATTGTCAAATTAAATTTACCACAGATCTTGGGCCATCCAAAACCGAATACATACAAAAATTAAGTGATGTTCTATGTCAGAGGTTTTCAAACATTTTGGAGCAAGGGACCCTTTACATTGGGAAAAGATTTTCCAAGGACCCCCTCTTAATTATAACAATGTTAAAGGCTAAAGTGGGTGCGAGTAATGAACATAATATGATTGTTATATTGGTGCAAATGGTCCCCAATATATGTGTACTTTTTAGTAATAGAGATTCAGCACCTCCTTAGCTAGCATTAGCATCACTGTTCTTCGTGTTTGTAATGTTCCAATGGTGTTAGAGCAGTTTACATAAAATATAATTTCCCATACTTTCCAGAAAGTTGTACCAGTTCAGAAAAAAGGTGTATAAGTGTGATTAACACAATATATTTTCATGTTGTATTTCATGAAGATATAACAACAATAATAATAATAATAAGTAACATTTTTTATATTATATTTTATTTGGGGGGAGTCGTGGCCTAATGGTTAGCGAGTCAGACTCATAACCCAAAGGTTGCGGGTTCGAGTCTCGTACCGGCAGGGATTGTAATAATAATAAGTAACATTTTTTTATATTGTATTATATTATATTATTTTATTTGGGGGAAGTCGTGGCCTAATGGTTAGCGAGTCGGACTCGGTTGCGGGTTCGAGGCTCGTACCGGCAGGGATTGTAGGTGGGAGGAGTGAACACCATACTTGGCCATGTCACTTTATTTTTTATATTAATTTAAGCAATTATTATCAAACAATTATATTCATTTAGTAACATAAATATATCTTAATATAGGCTATATATTTAGAGTTTTATCATTCATTTCTTGCCGAGCAAGGTTACCAGTTCACATTTACAACTGCATGTTTTCTGAGTAAAAATAAGGGTTGTTTTTGGCTTTGGTCTAAAGTTTAGACTAAACAAAGAGCAGAAGGGCTTATTGAAAAATGCAAATTCATTCTCTGCCAGCAGGTGACAGGTTTCCCCATTCATTTAGTAACATAAATATATCTTAATATAGGCTATATATTTAGAGTTTTATAATTAATTTCTTGCCGAGCAAGGTTACCAGTTCACATTTACAACTGCATGTTTTCTGAGTAAAAATAAGGGTTGTTTTTGGCTTTGGTCTAAAGTTTAGACTAAACAAAGAGCAGAAGGGCTTATTGAAAAAATGCAAATTCATTCTCTGCCAGCAGGTGACAGGTTTCCCCAGGAATATAGCCGTTTCCCCGTAACCGCAGTAAACAAAGCAGCGCAGCACCTGACTTTGAAACTTGCAGCGCTCATATTTAATCAATTAAATAGCCTTTTTGAAGTGTAAACTATCTTATTATGCATGTAAATATATATTTAGTTTTTTTCACTGGAGCGCCACCTGAGTCTTCTTCTCCCATTATTTCCTTCCCGCGGTACTACCTGCGTGCACATCAATAGCATCACTGGGCTGTAGGTTGCCAAGTTGAGGGGACAAATAGGTTGAAATTGGTATGCATCGATCGTGTGAGAACGATGCGTTTCATACAAGATCTGGAAACTGGACATCCTTGGAATTTATTGTCGTGAATATTCATTTAATGAGGTTTAGCCCATACAAATTACGTGAGTTTTACCGGAAGTGAATGTAGCAAACATATAAAATACGCCAAGTGGGATTTTTTTTTTTTATATATATATATATATATATAGAATCGGGAGGGTTGACAGGTATGGTTTAAAGCCGCTGTTCATATGTAGCATCTTAATATGTGTGGAAAACGCCAGCCACGCGCTTTCTCTTTCTTTCCTAATCGCTCGGAAGTGCCAAAAACTAGCGATTCTGCAGTTTCGCGATTTGGCGCATAACAATTTTTAATAGAAAGAGTAAAAATATGTTAGATAGATAGATAGATAGATAGATATAGATAGATAGATAGATATAAAACGCCAGCCACGCGCTTTCTCTTTCTTTCCTAATCGCTCGGAAGCGCCAAAAACTAGCGATTCTGCAGTTTCGCGATTTGGCGCATAACAAGAATGGAGTTACATAAACACTAGGCTTGCTGCAGTAGTCGATGTTACACTGTCTTGTGTTGATGCCATACACCGATTTCATTATTTGTACGCCGTGGCACCGCGCCCGCTGTCGTTTTTCATAGAAATAAAAATAATTTAGTTCAGTTGGTAAACGTATGCTACACTAACCTGAAAGAGTCTACTCTGCTGCACTTGCCAGGGTTGCCAGGCCTGCGAGACAAAACTAGCCCATGTCAATCAAAAACAGCCCAAAGTAGCACAATGACCATATTTCAAATATTACACATATTTTACGTTCACTGTTATGCACACTGATCATAAAACACTTAAAGGCTTCCTACCAGTGGCCCTCCTTCACAAAACTTAACATCTAGTGCAGTTTTATAATAGGTAGAATGCAAAATGTTTCAATACAAGCATTTCAGTCAAATGTAATTTATGCAACACTTCAAACATTAACCCATGACAACAGTTTAACCCTTGCATTATGTTCGATTTCTGGGTACGATTTTGATGGAGCGGGTCAAATTGACCCGAATTGCAATCAATGCAATTCCCTAAATATCACATTATTAAAAACAAGAAGGAATCCGGTATGAACGGAACCATTTTAATATCAGTATTTGTCACACAGTACAAACAATTGATATCAAAAAGTATGATTTTTAAAAGTGTGTTTAACCACATTGTTTAACCCCTCCCGCTGACAGAAGTTTACTTCTATATTACTGTATTCTACCCTACTATATTACAGTTAAATCCTATTCTAATCATGACAAACTATATATCGTTGGAAAGGTCTAAGACTCCTGAATAGATCTCATCAGTTTTTTGTTACAAATTATGTAAGATCAGTAATGGATTAATTTATGACAAGAGTGCACCTCTAAACATATGCATCATAATAGGAGTCTTGACCTTTGTCACAAAATAATTTTTCATTTTCTTTCACATGTTTTAGTAATCATCATATCATTTGAAAGCTTAACCTCAAAATTCATCCTTTGAAAACCATTTTGAAATTGGACATTGCGTTACCTTGGAAATGGTACTTTAAAATATTTTAGCAGGTTCCTCCCACTTAGTGGGGGGTGTCATTTTACTAAATGTATAATGTTTATATAATAAATGTTATAACTATAATTTATATAATTATTTGTCACACAGTACAAACAATTGATATCAAAAAGTATGATTTTTAAAAGTGTGTTTAACCTTAACCCCTTAACGGTCCCGCTGACAGAAGTTTACTTCTATATTACTGTATTCTACCCTACTATATTACAGTTAAATCCTATTCTAATCATGACAAACTATATATCGTTGGAAAGGTCTAAGACTCCTGAATAGATCTCATCAGTTTTTTGTTACAAATTATGTAAGATCAGTAATGGATTAATTTATGACAAGAGTGCACCTCTAAACATATGCATCATAATAGGAGTCTTGACCTTTGTCACAAAATAATTTTTCATTTTCTTTCACATGTTTTAGTAATCATCATATCATTTGAAAGCTTAACCTCAAAATTCATCCTTTGAAAACCATTTTGAAATTGGACATTGCGTTACCTTGGAAATGGTACTTTAAAATATTTTAGCAGGTTCCTCCCACTTAGTGGGGGGTGTCATTTTACTAAATGTATAATGTTTATATAATAAATGTTATAACTATAATTTATATAATAAATGTCTTTTTAGAATCAAAACTTTTTATAATCTTGACAAAATACATATCGTTGGAAAGGTCTGAGTCTCAAGATTCCATATTTGGTAATATAAGTAAAACTGAGAGCGAAATGTATACATTTGTGACAGAAAAATTGCATCAAAAAATGCAATGGCATTTGAATGGGACCCGGTGGCTAGTTTTGGTATAACGTCTAAACAAAATTGCATAGGAACCTCCATTTTTTTTTTATATCAACTTCAAATTTGGAACACAACTTGTTTAGACATGTTCATGGCCCTAAATGAGAAAAAGTTACAACATTTCTGGAAGAAAAAGATAAGTTAAATATTATTTCACATACATTGAAAATAGAAATGATAGCTCATTTTTACCATCTGAGTCTGAGAAAGTCTAATTCAGTACTGACAATGAGGAAAAACAAGTGTTTTCCCTTTCCAGGGTAGCAAAACACCAACATAACATATATCCAATAAATATATTTAATTTGGGTCTGTACAGTTGCCTTAAAACAAAACATGTGGGTTAAATTGACCCGCGAACATCAAAATTGTAAGGGAAACAGGTCAATAATTTAGCTCAAAGGGAATCATTTAAGATTTTAAAGGGGACTCCACCATTAATATGTAAGGGAATTAGGACAGAATCACTGTTTTCCGGCGGATCACTGAGACGGCCAGCGATTCAGTGAAGGAGCCGTATGACATCAATTCTGCAATGGATATTTATATCCAAAATATAGTGAAAACACTATTAATTAGCACATGTAACAAGATCGGCAGATTAAGACATTAACTTGTGAGCACAAAACACAAGATACTTCTCTTTACAATATAAATAAGGCTTTATTGGATAAATCTAAGACATATAAACTAATCTAACACACGCATTCACACACAAGTTGCAGAAAGAGAGAAAGTGAGGAAATAATTAGTTTAAGAGAATGAGTATAACGTCTAAACAAAATTGCATAGGATCCTCCATTTTTTTTTTTATATCAACTTCAAATTTGGAACACAACTTGTTTAGACATGTTCATGGCCCTAAATGAGAAAAAGTTACAACATTTCTGGAAGAAAAAGATAAGTTAAATATTATTTCACATACATTGAAAATAGAAATGATAGCTCATTTTTACCATCTGAGTCTGAGAAAGTCTAATTCAGTACTGACAATGAGGAAAAACAAGTGTTTTCCCTTTCCAGGGTAGCAAAACACCAACATAACATATATCCAATAAATATATTTAATTTGGGTCTGTACAGTTGCCTTAAAACAAAACATGTGGGTTAAATTGACCCGCGAACATCAAAATTGTAAGGGAAACAGGTCAATAATTTAGCTCAAAGGGAATC
>NW_015505689.1:1006675-1007566 GCF_001515645.1 Sinocyclocheilus grahami
AGGTACAATGGCAAAAACTGTGTTTAAAGATCCCATGCTTAAAAATTTTTTAAAAAGTTTTAGTGCAAGAAATCTTAACTAACAAGGGCCGTCTTGAAACATGGGTTTCTATTAAAGGGACTTCTTAATAACAAACTACTTTTATACAGAACTAATTTCCTGTGTGATTCATTGGTTAATCACACCCGACACAACGTGTTTGTTCCTTTCCTTTCCTGTTACTTGCTCAAGCTTAATATACCCACATTCTCTGTGAAATCTGTACAATGACTTCGAGGCAGCAGATGTTTCCATGAATTTTCATAGAATTAAAAAATTCAGGGAACAATCTATTGAGGCAAATGTCACACACTAGCACAGTTAACCAAACAACCACCATCTGAAAGGGATAGTTCACCCAAAATACTGAAAATGGTCATTTATCTGTATGACTTTCATTCTTTAAATATTTAATATTCTTTCATCATTTTGTCCAACCACTGAGAATTCATGCAAACCAAAGTTTTCAAGCTTAAAAAAAAAAGCAATCAGTAATTAGTGGTTTAATCTAAATATATTACATTTGTTAACATGGATTACTTTTGCATTGTCTTTCTGAAATTGTTGACGCTTAAAAATGTTGGTTGCACGGACTTTCAATAGCCAGAAAAAAAAATGATGACGGAAACAAAAATGAATAAATTTTTTTATATTCTGAGGATGAACGAAAGTCTTATGGAATGAGGTGAGGGTAAGTAAAGGATGACAGATTTTTAATTGTTGGGTGAGCTATCTCTTTAAACAACCCCCACCCCCCATTATTCACACTCTAGTCACATTGTTTTTGCCATAAATCTTGATCATGCGTACCATATCTGGACCATCAGCTGCTATGTGAAATTAAACAGCTAA
>NW_015505689.1:1008505-1009795 GCF_001515645.1 Sinocyclocheilus grahami
TTTTGTTTTTATTTTAAAATATATATTTTTATTTTTCATTTTTATGACTGCATTAATTATTAGCTTTCTATCAACTCAATCAAACCCACTGCAGTTCTTACATTAGCCCCAGTTTGGGGAAACCCTGGAAAGTAATGTTAATGCTTATTTTATATCAATGTGGTACATTTAATGGAAAGTGTAAAGCAAGTTAGGTAAAAAAAAAAGTAATCTAAAAGTAATTTTCAAAAGTAGTCAGAATAGATTACTCAATGTGTGTAACCTTGATTGTTACTAACTACAATTTGTCATGTAATCTGTAATCAGTAACAAACTACAATTTGTAAGTAATCTACCCAGTACTGTCTAGTACAACTACAATCCTTTTGTGGAAGAAGACTGTTAGTTATGGAAGTATTAATTGTCACTGATGAGATTTTCCATCTAATAATCTGACAAGCAAACTTAATTTAGTTTCTTCAATAAAAACAAGCAATTTGTTTGAACACAGCACTGCTTTGTAAAATATCACAATATAGCATTGACATCTAATTGAAATTCAATAGAACCTTATCTGTTAAAGAGTATTTTGAAATGTGGACATCTTATATTTAAAAAAACAAAATGAGGCTGTCCGGTGATCTATTGTGTGTGGCAGCACTTTAAATTGAACAGAAATCACAAGACGAGTGAACTCATCAAGGACTCGAGGGCTTTTAACACACCTTGCTCAAAGAGAAAACAGACATGCTTCATTGATTACCTTATCTGTTGAATGTCAAAGGGGAAGATTAAGGCATTAATTTCCATACAGAGATGAGAAGGTGAGAGGGGTGGGGGTGTGCTGCAAAGCAGTTATGTAAATGATCCAAATACAGCCACCGACGATGCACTGTGAGTAATCTTAATCTGTATTATTTACGACACAAACCCCACAAAGAAAATGACCAAAAAAGACACCTCTCTAGCTTGTACTCTGCATTAAGCAGACTAAAAGGAGAATTTTTGAAGCACACGGCCTTGTTTAAAATCTAGGTCATGCTATTTTCTTTCTATTGTGTGCCACATCTCTTCATGATAAAGAGGCTGAAATCACTTCGCTGATCTTAATAGCAGCTGCACTCTGGAAATACGAAGTTACAGTGCAATTTGGTACAATACATGAAGAATTCTCGCTGCCGCAGACATTTATCATTTTAGACAAATAATGCGTGCTTGCCATCAAAGAACGAGACCGATGTGTAGATTTCTGTGATTATTGATTGCCCCCAGGCAGCTATGATGAAGACAATAAAACTGGCTTTTTCACAC
>NW_015505689.1:1010664-1011583 GCF_001515645.1 Sinocyclocheilus grahami
TTTGCAATGTGCTAGAACTTGTTATTGACTTTAAGTAAAATCTTCAGACTTTTCAAAGTTATTTCAAACTTTCAAACAAGGCTTTGCCAAGCCAACATCAAAGTTTGTTTACAAACTTTACTCATCTAGTTTGAAATATGTAATTCAAATGCCCGGAGGCCTTGCAAATACGGCTGCCGTGTGAACAGACAGACATCGACAGGTGAAACATACTTTACCCAGGGTTAAAAGTGGGGTTAGGCGCAATGTGAAAAGCCCTATTACTGTTATATGGGAATGAGCAACTTTAACATTCTACTAAACACCTCCTCTTGCGAATGACATGAAGGTAAGTAAATGAAGACACCATTTTTTGCCGATCTGCGAGAACAATATCATCTGCCCACCTGCTAGTTATTCATCTCTTGACTTCAAGACAAACCACATGGAAATTTCTTTAATCCTTTATTTAGTCAGGCTCACACAGGTGATTGCATCTCTGCAGCGCTGCTCGAGGCTTGTGTCTTAAGAGACCTGCCTTTGATTACATGTAAACAGCTCCTCGTCAGTCTGCAGTACACGGGCCCTCTTGACTCCTCTGAGCTCATGCTCACCACTGGTAGGCTTTTATTCACGTGTTGCTAGGATACACAACTTTCAGATGAATCGCAATCATTGCGGGGCATGTGCCATTCTTAAAATCTGCTCTATAAATATTAAAACAATGGACACAAAATGGGAAATCTAGAAGTTTAGATGCACTTTTAATCTGCTATCAAACGTTGGGAGCTTTAATGTAAATCAATAGCAAAACTATTTGTATTCATTTTATATATAGTCATTGTGCTGCAACACAAACTGTTGGAAACAAATATTAATATCACTAATCTGCAATGCTGGGTAGTAACTGATTACATGTAATCTGGATTACGCAATCAGA
>NW_015505689.1:1013025-1030130 GCF_001515645.1 Sinocyclocheilus grahami
TATGTTAATTTGGCCCTTTTTCAGTGTTGAAAACGGCCTTATCCGTCAGGATACCAAATCTGCATTGTTTGACAGACGTTATGCACACAAATACAGAAAACCGCAGACAAGCTGCTTTGTTATAATGATAAAGACATTGTAAATGTACACTCAGAAAAAAGGTACAGTATTCTTTCAAAACGTACTAATGTGTACATTTTAGGTACTAAGTGCTTATAAGGTACTAATATGCACCATTTAGAGGTAAAAAGGATAAAAAGATGTACCTTTTTGCTTGTATACCTTAGGATACCGCCTCAGTGACAGCATTGTACCTATTTTTCTATAATCGTAGTGATGCTCTGATATAAAAACTATGGCATACCTTATTGGAATGAGCATGATCATGAGTAAAGGGAAGATCATCTTCATATAGGGCAGAGGGTACATCCCAAATGCACACAGGATGATCAACTGAACAATCTGCAGGCCTGTGAAATAATGCACCTTCCTCTGCGGCACTCTGCGGATGTAGTGAGTGGGTGGATACGACGTCTTGGGAACACAGATTGAGATAAGAATGATCAGTGACAGATTTGTGTTAGTTAACATAGAAAGCTAACATAATCTTATTTACTTTCCTAATACACATTCCATGAAGGAACCAAGAAGAATTTCCAGTAAAAAGCTGATGGTCTGTTTATGCTGAACACAAAACCACTGCACAGTGTGACACAGAAGATACTTGATCTTAAAGGGGTCATATGACGTTGCTAAAAAGGAACATTATTTGGTGTAATGAAATGCGTTTATGCAGTTTAAGGTTAAAAAAACATTATTTTCCACATACTGTACATTATTGTTTCTCCTCTATGCCCCGCCTTTCTGAAACGCGTTGATTTTTACAAAGCTCATCGGTCTGAAAAGCGAGGTGTGCTGTGATTGGCCAGCTATCCAGTGCGTTGTGATTGGGCGAATACCTCAAGTGTGTGATGGAAATATTACGTCCCTCACCATACTGTGATGCCGTGTCCCGGCCGGAGCGACAAGACAAAAACATTAAAAGCCATTATAAACGAGGCATGTGTTGCATCCAGTGGGGACATAATTACTGATTATAATGACTTATACTGTCTTTTTACGCGTTGCGTTGCATTGCGCCGTGTAAACATAAAACCATGTCTGCATTTGTGATCGGAGAAATGACAAACAACAAGCGCTACTCTACACTGCCCAAAACTCGCATTTGAATCATCAGTGGCAAATTCTTTAAATATGAAAACATACTTTGCAGTCTGTGAGTCAGAACAGCCGGCATTGAAGTCTATTCTCCCAGGATCAGGAAACAGTCCTTCATAAAATGTGCTGCACACATCTGAATATTTGGGTTGAACTTTTCTGGAACAGTGTTGTAAATACAACTTTGATTTCTAGTCGTGTCCTCTTTTGGAAGACCAAACAAAGTAGTTTCGCTTTCATAATCTTCACAACACGGCGGCAGCAACAATAAAGTTACACCTTCTTTCTTTGCGTGAACATTTGGGCGGCTTTATGCAAATCTTCCCACACAGTGATGTAGACATGTGGAGCGTGTTAGAACGAGCCGTTTTAGGGGGGCGTGGACGAGTCTTAACTTTTATAAAGAATATCTCTTTGGGTTTGAGACTTTAGTCTTTGCAACTTCAGGGATCTTATCTATTCAAGAACAGCTTGCAACACTCCAAAGAGAAAGGAAAACTTGAAATCGCATCTTATGACCCCGTTAAACATACAGTTATGAAGAGTTGAATTTTGGGCCAGTGAGATATGACTGTGACCAGGGTTTGACTCTTGATGTGTCTTGTCAGTACAAAATCTAAGATTTACCTAGTTTCCCTCAGAAATGTGTCACATTACTTTAAAATCTGTTGCTAATGCTTTCATGTTGACTTTAAACTTGTAAATACGCATTGTTTTGGAATAGATTGGGATTCAAAAACAACCTAAGATTTATGACTCTTTACAACCACAGATAGTCCTTCACTCCACTGTATAGTGATATATATTGATTTTCCTTGGGGTTGTACAATCTGAAGACAGCACTATTAAATTACACAATAAATGATGTATCATTGATAAATACTGAGTGATCTGGAGACTTGGATTGAGGTCAAAAAGTCTTGTGTTTGAAACCCAGAGGAACAGCTTTTAAATAAACTAAGTTACGGTGAATGTTTAACTGCTTGTATTAAGTGTCTTTATTGACTTTATTAACTTGAGCTGTAACGGATGGTGCTCTTAATATACAGTGACACTCATTGACTGTTTTTAACAGTTTATGGTTAACTTCAACAGACATCAGTGAAGAAAGATGCATTTTTCCCCCACATAATGGTGTAGTACAAATTGGCTTAAGAACATTTTTTTTATTTAAATGTATTTTTTTTCATATTTTAATCAAAAATTGTTTTCAAACAGGGAAAGTTCCAGTGTTGTTCCCTATGTCCAGTTCATCCCTAAACATGAATTAATAATTAAGCTGTTAAAATTAATAGTTCTTCTCTACTCTTCAAAAGTTTTGAGGCTGCTAAGATTTTGTAATGTTTTTGAAAGAAGTCTCTTATGATCACCACAGATACATTTATTTGATCACAAGTACAGTAATATTGTGAAATATTATTCTAAATTTAAAATTGTTTTCTGTCTGAATCTATTGTAAAAATCTAATTTATTTCTGTGATCAAAGCTGAATTTTCAGCATCATTACTCCAGTCTTCAGTGTCACATGATCTTTCAGAAATCAATTTAATATGCTGATTTGCTGCTCAAGAAACAGTTCTGATTATTATCAATGTTGGAAACAGTGGTGCTGCTTCGTATTTTTGAGGAAACCGTGATACATTTTATTTTTCAGGATTCACAGATGAATAGAAAGTTCAAAAGAACAGCATTTATTTGAAACAGAATTTTTTTTTTAACATTCTAAATGTCTTAACGGTCACTTTTGATCAATTTAATGCTGAATAAGAATTCGATTAAAAAAACTTTTGAACAAAGAAACTCCACCAAATGATTATTTCTAGCTCTCAAGGCTTACTTGTTCTTTAAGCAGAAGGGCCATTCGGTCACACATCTGGTTTCCATCAATAGACGTGAGAGCGATGTACAGGAAGAGGCCGTAGAGAACGGGTTTCGGTATCCACTGCAGAGGCACCGGCAGCAAAAACACTGACAAACCAATCAGGATGTTTGCAGCCAGCGAGGTAAGTCTGGTCTCCTTCACGCTGACTATCCTGCAGGCACACAGAAGGACGTGTTTTACAACTCTGGTTAATCACACTTGATGTGTCACTAACACTCTCATATTTGTGAGTTGTAAGTCTTTAAGTGTGTCTGTAGGTGCTTGCGATCACGTTTCATAGAGGTGGCCCCCCTCTACTCGCTGTTCCACGTGCGCCAGCTGACGCACATGCAGCGTGGAGTGTGGGAAAGCGGCGTGCATCCATGGCAACCCCAGCACTGACATCAGGATGTTGATAAACCCAGAGAGCATCAGGTCCCAGTGGTACGCCGTTCCCTTTAGCAGTCTGAAACACATGCACACACACCAAAAGAGATCATACGGCGTCCCCTCAGCGTCTACGCTGAACTGACACTGTGAATGATGGCTCACTGATCTCTGAAAAAAACATAATTCTAGCGAATAGAAAAGGTATGGCACAGAAGCATGAAAACAAACTTTTAATGTTTAAACTCATATATGTGACCCTGGACAACAAAACCAGCCATAAGGGTAAATTTTCGAAACTGAGATGTATGCAACATCTGAAAGCTGAATAAATAAGCTTTCCATTGATTTATGGTTTGTTAGGACAGGACAATATTTGGCTGAGATACAACTGTTTGAAAATCTGGAATCTGAGGGTGCAAAAAAATCTAAATATCTAGAAGATCGTCTTTAAAGTTGTCCAAATGAAGTTCTTAGCAATGCATATTAATTATCAAAAATTAAGTTTTGATATATTTACGATAGGAAATTTACAAAATATCTTCATGGAACATGATCTTTACTTAATATCCTAATGATTTTTGGCATAAAAGAAAAATTGATAATTTTTACCCATACAAAGTAATGTTGGCTATTGCTACAAATACACCCAAGCGATTTATGACTGGTTTTGTGCTCCAGAGTCACATATGCAGTGTTGGGGGTAACGCATAACAAGTTATGTAATCCGATTCCTTTTTCAAGTTACGCTTAAAGTAATGCATTACTTTTTAATTTACTGTACAAGAAAATGTCTGAGAAAATGTCGCCAGTTACTTTGTTTCCCATTTATTGGCTGATTGCTCTCCTGTCCTCATGTTGAGAGAAATGGGGAGTAAGTTCAGAGGTGTCTAGACTAAATGTCAACATGCATTTACTCATCTCACTTACACAAAAACACATTCAGTATCTCCCAAAATGAATAAAAACAGTGCAAAGCAAGCGCAAACTCAGAATGACAAACCTGAAATAATTAAATATGTTAAATAACACAAATATCCTTTATATGTATTCAGTCCCATTTGATTGACCAATATCTTTGCTGCTGACCTTCGATGATCCAATCAAACCACACTAATAAGCAACAATTACTTTAAATATACATAACATTTGTGCTGCTTTTTTTTTTTGCTGAAGAGTGTTAAAATTTCATCTCTTGCGTCCTATTCTTCATGCAATCCAGAAGGCAGCAGCTGAAAGGTTTGTTTGGGCGGCGCCCTCTACCATACAGACGTGAATTTACATTTCCTTCAGCCTGAGGCTTATTGTTTCACTTTTGGTGTGAAAGGGCTTTTACATTTGCCAAAAATATAACTTTTTATATTAAAAACAAACAAACAAGTCCAGCACAGATTTAAAAAGCAATGCAAAAGTAACAATGCATTACATTCCATAAAAAGTAACTAAGCAACGTAATATTGTAATGCATTACACTCTTAAAAATAAAGGTGCTTAAAAGATTCTTTACAGCGATGTCATAGAAAAACAGTTTTTTGGTTCCACAAAGAACAATTCAGTCAAAGGTTCTTAAAAGAACCATCTCTTTCTTACCTCTTTATAATCTGAAGAAGCTTTTGTGAAACAGAAAGGTTCTTCAGATGTTAAAGGTTCTTTATGGAACCATTTAGTCAAAAAAGGTTCTTCTATGGCATCGTGCAGCACCTATATTTTTAAGGGTGTACTTTTAAAAGTAACTTCCCCAACACTGCAAATATGACTCAACTGATTGAAATAGTTTTTGATTTGCTGCATGGATACCTGTTCTCTGGGGCATTGGTGAGGGACACCACAATATTCTGGTCAATGAAGATGAGCAAGGCAAGGAGAAAGCCAAGACCGCATGCACTTAATACATTCATCCCTGTCAGCTGGTCAAAAGCTGCTACTCTGAATAGGGCTTCATTCTGGTAGTTGAATACTGGAACTGTGGATCAACATATTGGAAGAACTGAATGTATAGTTCACCGAACAAATGACATTTCTGCAAATATTTACTCACTTTGCCAAATCTTTCAATCACATTCAAACCTGTCACCTCAAAATGGATTGCGAAAGGTTTGACGTCAATGGCAATTGATCAGGATGTCCTGCTGTGACATGTCTTGAGGTGCCAGGTTTGAATCAAAGACTGTATAATATCTAACAGATATTACTCGCATTGCTGTGAACGGGAGTAAAAGCAACATGCAATTTGGCAGCTCTAGTAACGGAAGTCCCTCAATTCTAAGAAACAGGTCAGAATTGCGAGTTATAAAGTCAGAATTCCGAATTGACAGAATAAAGTCAGAAAACTCGCAATTGCGAGGAAGTCTAAATTTCGAGATATTTGCAATTCTGACTTTTTTCTCGCAATTGTGAGTTTATATCTTGAAATTATGACTTCTTTTCTCAAAATTATGAGATCTTGAATTTTTTCCTCAGAACTAGACTTCATAATTCACAAATGCGAAAAAAGACCGTTTTCTTACAACTGCAAGTTTATATTGCACAATTCTGCCTTTCTAGCTCGCAACTGCATGTTACAAAGTCAGAATCGTGAGATATAAACTCACAATTCTAGGAAAAAAGTCAAAATTGAAAGATATAAACTCACAATTCGGAGAGAAAAATAATTGCAAGTTTATATCTTGCATTTCTCAGAATTGCGACTTTATTTCTCAGAATTGCGAGTTTACATCTCAAAATTCTGACTTGGTAACTCTCAATTGCGAGTTTAAAAACTAGAATTAAAAATTAGAGCTGTCAAACGATTAATCGTCATTAAATCGCATCCAAAATAAAAGTTTTTGTTTACATGATATAAGTATGTGTACTGTGTTTATCTATGATTTATATACTATAAATACACTCACATACTGAATATATTTTGAAAATGTTTACATGTATATAAATTTATATTATATTTGTATTATATATAAATATATATAATACATAAACATGTTTTAATATATACATGCATGTTTGTATTTATATATACATAATAAATATACACAGTACACACACATATATATATATATATATATATATATACATATACATATATATATATATTATGTAAACAAAAACTTTTATTTTGGATGTGATTAATCGCGATTAATCTCTTGACAGCACTATTATTAAATACTGAATTGTGAGATAAAAGTCACTATTACCTTTTTTTTTTTATTCAGTGGTGGAAGCAGGCTTCCACAGTAATATGACCATGATTAACTGTTTTATTTCCTCTCTGTGAAGCCAAGTCATTCTGTATTACTTGAAACCAATTTAGTTTAAATGAAGTATGTTAGATCAGATGACCAAGCATTAGCAACTAATGCTGATTACAGTAAACCAGCCTATAACGACCTTCTCTTGATGAGGAAGAGGGCATAGCCCAGCCACAGTGTTCCCAGCATCAGCAGCAGGCAGAGAATAGGGCGCTCCCTGGTGCACAGAACCATTGTTGCAGGGAGTGAGATGCCTCCATTCTCTGTTCCGTTCACTCCCTGATGAAGTATCACACCCAGACCATGCAGTTCCTCTGTGCTTCCGTTGACTAGTGTAAGGCCATGATAATATTTATGAAATACTGAGAGAAAAGAGAGATATAGTGGACAGCAATTAAGTGAATATTTTTTTTCTAAAAAGACTAGTGCACCCAGAAACAACTAATCGGTCATAATTTCCAAATGTGGGATTTCCAAATGCATTAGATTTTTCTGAAACATAAAAAGAGATCTTAGGCAGAATGTTCATGCTGCTCTTTTCCATTCAATGAAAGTGAATGGAAACGGGGGCTCTTCTGAAGCAATAATAATACCAAAATTTAAGTTACCCTATTATAGGGGTGTGTGATAATTATCATCTGCGATAATATCATAATAATTGTTTTAGTGATATGTGAGCTGACATTATGGAGTATGTCACTTTTGTTTGCAAAAAAACGTCTTGAGAGTCTAAAAGCATTCACTGTGTGATAAAGCATATCAGAATGCAGTTAATGTGCCCCTATAAGTCAAGATATGAATATCCCTGTATGGGTTTTTTGTTTTGTATATTTGTATGTATATTTACATAGTTAAGTAATATCCCACATACAACATTAGTGTGTGAGTGTGATTGCAAATGTGATATTAATTTTATGCAACAGTTCAACAAACAAGAAGCTAATATTGAATGAGTTACATTTTGGACACAATAGTGTCAGTTTTTTTCTGTTTTGACAATGAAAATAGCTCCAATCAAAGCAGAACATTTGTGCATCTAAGAGCAACACTGCGGTTTTTCGTTTCTGAATTAATCTGTTTTTTAATTAATCATTAATCAAGTCAATGATTCAATGATCCATTCATAAAGACAGCCAGTTGCTTCATTTGTAAATGAATCAGCCGTTTTGAACTAATCATTTGAATGAATGAATCAATTAATAATTAATTAAGACAGGGATGGTTTTAGTGTCATATTTATTTATTCATCACTGGCCTAAACCAGCCAAGGTACCAAAACAAAAACACACTCAGCAGAATATTGTTTAATTATCCCTATCGAAAAATCACAATAAATATATATATATTTTTTTTTTTTTTGCCAATTTCGCACATGTGTGACCCCTACCCTATTATTTGCTGACGTCATAAGTCATACGGGTAACTTTTATGTTACTCTATGTATCTTTGTATTATATTTGGAATTTAGCAGCCCCAGTTTCGAATTTACTTTCACTGAATAGAGCTGGAAAAGAGCTGCTTGAACATTTTGCTTTAAACGACTCTTTTTATGTTCCATGGAATGGGATAAAATTACAGGTTTGGAATGCCAGGAGAGGGGAGCACATGACAAATAAAAAAAATATTTGGGTACAGTATTGTTTTAAAGGGATAGTTCACAAAAAAAATTAAATTCTGTCATAATTTACTCATCCTCATGTCATTCTATATTTTGAGAGATGTGCCCATGTTATTTTACTTTGTCCAAAACGGTTTGGCTACCAACATTCTATAACACATCTTCTTTTGTGTTCCAAAGAACAAAGTATGTTGATTTGAACAACATGAGGGTGAGTAAATGATGACAGAATTTAGATTTTTGGGTGAACTATCCCTTTAAACCACACCAAACGGAAATATCATCAACAATATTCTTACATCAAAATGCATCAAGACATTTACATTCTCTCCCCATTTCTTTCTCACTCAAACCTCCCTGTTGTTAAAAATCATCATTAATGATTTATTTCCGAGATATTACAAGCCTGCTCTAGTTTGGATATTAGTTTCAGCAACGCCTGTGGTCCTTTTACATGTCAGAGCTCTGAACTTACTCTTTATGGTGCCTTTCAAAGCGTCGCCCACAAAGGCAATGGAGATGAACAAAGCTATCACTTCTTCTGTGGAACTGAGAGGACACATAGCACACAGTGAACAACTCATCTTTCCTTTTATCAAAGCAACAGAGCACAAACCAAGACATAACAACAAAATCAAGGCATGCCACAAACAGAGATTACCACACACACGACAGGACAGCACATTTTTATGATGGATGTTTATGCTACAGAGAGAGGCCATAGCAGAGGAATCTGAGTTATATCAGAATGTGGTGTCTGCCTGAGGAGATTTCATACATCAGTAAAAGACAACTAGATTGTCACATTTTCTCAAGCAAATGAGTGAGGTGCATGTTTGTGTAAAACTCCACCACAGTTCTAGGGTGTTGTGGGTGGTTGTCAGCAAGTTGCTTCGGTGCTTTAAGCGGGCTTTAGCTTTGCTTTGCAATTATTAGGGTGTTCTAGGTGGTTGCTACCTGGTTACTAGCTGGTTGCATACTGACCGAAAACATTGAAAAATCATCCCCAAGTCTTTATAATATTCTGATCTCAAGATATCGTAAATCTGATTGCTTAGAAAAGTAATAGCATACTTCAACAATTCACATTTCTTGTGTTTTTATCTTGTCTAGAGTGCAAATGGTGCAGAACAAGTTTTGGGGTTTGTGATATAAACAATATAACATTGGTATGTACATCAGGCATGTGATCAGTTAAGGACACAAAAGAAGGAGAAAAACAAAGTAGTCAAATAAACAGGAAACACTCTTAAATATAAAGTTTCTTTACTGGCATCGATGGTTCCATGAAGAACCTTTAAAGGGATAGTTCACCCAAAATGAAAATTCTGTCATTAATTACTCACCCTCATGTCTTTCCAAACCCGTAAGACCTTTGTTCATCTTCGGAGCGCAAATTAAGATATTTTTGATGAAATCCGAGAACTCTCCGAGAGAACTCTCAGAGAGAAAACAGAGGTGTTTTCAAAGCAATGTCATAGAAGAGCCATTTTTGGTTCCTCAAAGAACCTTTCAGAGATCAGTTCCCAGAGGAACCATATTTTTCTCAGAACACAGGCAAAGAAGAAGCAGAAACAAGCAGATGGATATGTAAAATAATGTGATAATCAAACATTAAACAGCATATAATTCAAAACTGCCTAACTTTACCAAATGAAATGTTGACAGTCACAGGAAGTGGTTTAGGACTGAGAAGCTTATGAGGTGTCGATGAAGTGATCCACTCCATCTATGTTTTGATCATCGACCTAAATCCCATCCAGACGTAATCTTAGACAAAAACACGATTTTCTCAGCTTTTTTGTTCAACTTCTTTTTCTTTTTATGAAACTTAACCACAACCAAACATTGATTTAACAAAAAAAGGAAAGCATGAAACTAGAATAAAATGGTTTGTTTTGTAAGAAGAGGCTCTAGTTCTTTGCTTTGACACACTGCATGTTCAGATATCCATACAGCAAAACATTCTGGGGGCCATGAAACTTCTGCAAATGATCAAAAATGCTGGCGGTGGCTGGCAACTTAAAAAATAAATAAATAAATAATGCTGACAGGGAAAGATTTAGAAATCTGAAGAAGCTTTTTCCACTATAAAGAACCTTTTGTGCAATGGAAAGTTTAAATGGATGTGAAAGGTTATTGATTGAACCATTGATGCCAATGAAGAACCTTTATTTTTAAAAGTGTAAAACTTTTACATTCCACAAAATTTCTTTATAGTGGAAAAGGTTCTTTGGATTGTTCAAATGTTTAACCGTCTGGACATCTTCAGTCATTTTTGACAGAAAATCATCGGATTGAGATGACACTTGGCGACACTTGGCTATGTGAGCACACACAAAAAATCATGGACATGATTTGGATATGTGCAAGGGTCGAAAATTAAAAAAAATAACACTTGTTACTGTAGCATACAAAAATGACAGCAGAAAAAAAATCTTAAAAAGGTATCTTAAAATCCCCTCAGAATTTTAAATAACAACCAAAAATATTATTGAACAAATACATACATTATATTTACATTGGTTTTCCTGAGTTACATTTCAAGGCTTCAGTCACTTTTGACCACAAAGCTACCAAGTGTAACCCAAAAATGAAGAGGCACAGAGAGTTAAGAAATGTTCACAAAAAAGGACCCCCCCCCCAAAAAAAAACCTAGAACAAAAGGTTTTTTTATAGTGGAAAAGGGTCCTTTAGATTTTTTAAATATTGTTCACACTAGGCAAAACAATTATTCTTCTAGGAACTGTTCTCTGAAATGTTCTCAAAAATGGTTCTTCTATTTCATCACTGTGAAATCCACCTTTTGCCATCTTTATTTTTAAAATTGTACCAAGAAAAATGGAAAAATTAAAAAGAAAATGGTTCTTTTTAGAACTGTTCACTAAAAAGGAACCCAAAGAGGAACCCAAAATAGTTATATGGCATTAAAAAAAAAACTTTTTGGAACCTTTATTTTCAAGAATGTAGTTGGTGTGTTTCTGGTCCAAGGTGGTCCATCAGCTAGACCAAGATACTCTACCAATGTAGTCCAGCTGATCATCCATCTAGGCCAGCTATAACCAGCTAACGACTATAAATGATTAACTTTATAATTTGAGCACAGACCTATCTCTCCTCGCGTGCTCTCGTCATTCAGAGAGCCGAACGCAATGGCCGGCAGCAGGATGGCGATGTAGAGGAAGATGGCTGTGGTGGTGTACTTCAGCAAAGATCTGTTAGCGTCCAGAATCCCTGGAGAGAGAAGCCACACAGCAGCAAACACCTCAGCCCGAGCAACAGAGAGATTTCTGTTATTTCTAGTAAAAGTGAAGTCAACCAGAGACTCGCCATCTGTGAAGTCCGACAGGTACAACGGAAGCCTGCGGCACAGGTCTTCATAAATGCCACGACCTGCTCGGAGGAAATCTTTTACCTGGGCACAAAAGGATATTTGGAAGTGAAAAAATATGCTGATAATGTTTTTCAAATACATAACCACAGAGCTCATCAAATCCAAAGTGCATAAACATGCAAACCTTAACAAAAAAACGTGGTGTTGTAAAATATCACAAGAAAGGAAAATTGTTATTTATTTGTGATCCAGATTGCCAGATCCAGACTACGCTTGAAATGTTCTCTCTTATTATGTAGTAGGAAAATAAATATAATGGAACATCTGTTCTTGAATCTCTGAAATAATTACATTATAGGGAATGTGTGAATAATCCTAGTGACAGAATTCAACAAACACTTACTACAAAGAGGGTAAGCTGTGAAACGTGAACATTGAGGCATTTTTCAAGAAACCAACCAATGGTTAGTAAAAGGAGATGCTTATTTATTTTTGAAAAAATTCTTATGCTAATCAAGGCTGCATTTATTTGATCAAATATACAATAAAAAACAGAAATTGTGTGAAATGGTATTATAATTTAAAATAACTGTTTTCTATTTCAATATATTGTAAACGTATCGAAGTTGCATTTTCAGCATCTTTACTGCAGCATTCAGATAATTTCAAGAAGTTTTATGATTTTAACTGTTGGTACAATTATGATGGTCAACATTTCTAAGGTGGAAGAGGAAAAAAAAATCTGCCATTGTGTCCCCACCAATGTCAAAATCAAACCTACCCCCATGAAGCACTGTATATGTCGAAAGAGAAACACATTCGGTTATTTATTAAGTGAACGTAACATTTTGAGAAAGAAACCGGATGTCTGTCAGTATATTCGGTTCGTGCATTTGGTCTTAAAGAGACAGCAGCCTATAAATACCTGCTGCTGTCTGCGTCATTAATGCTAATCAAACAACAAAATACAACTTTAACAAAGAGTAATCTGTATTTAATTTATACACTATAGTCTTATTTTACACTTATTAGATTTCTGTACCTGAATACTACTGTTACTGACTTTATTTGTAATGTTGTTAGACTGTATTCATCTATGCTAGTAATTTGTGTATTTGCTATTATTTTATTACTGACTTTTCAGTTGTCTTTAATGATGTTTATGAACTTTAATATTTAGGCCAGTAGTTTTTGCTGTGGTATCAAAGTACTTAAAGTGTTCTTTAAGTAATAAATGAAAAGAACATTTTTTTTATTCGATAAATGATCCAATCCAAGACTCAAAAATGGTAAAATGATTAGTTTTGTGATGGGTTGCACAACTAGTGCAGCATAATGTGAGGGAGGTGTGTGTATATGTGAAGAGTGCACTTCACGGCCCACAGAGAAAACCCAACATTAAGTTAACCGGCAGACTGAGCAGATAATTGGTTGGCCAAGTCATTTGCATGCCCAGAGGCTCTCTTGGCTCCAGACCTTGAGTGGTTTGTTGCTGTGTGGGTCGGTCTCTTCCTCCAGCGAGGGCTTCTGGATGGCAGTGGAGAGCCGCTGCCTTTGAATCACCAGCTCCTGCTTGAAGTCCTCCTGGGTCTTCGTTTCCAGGAGTTTCTGTCTAAATGAGATGTCTGAGAACAAGGTGGCAAACGTGCGGCTGAGCTCTATGGCGGTCTTTGTGCTTTTCTGCAGGGTACGGAAGAGGAAAATTACAACAGATGCTTAAATAAATCTGAGATGCTAAAAGTAACACTACAGATAAAAAAAAAAAAACCCTGAAGACTTCAAGTGTAAAAATTGACACGGTTTGAAACAATTGCAAATTAGCACACAGCAGTGATAATACAAATGTGTGTTTTTGTCACTCTAGGTGATGATAGGTGAAAGGAGCGGCTTACTGTGCGAGGCGGTGCCAGGATGAGGATAACATAGCGAACCTCGCAGCAGTTCACACCCCAGTTCTGCGGCCGCTCCAGACGCGAAACACAGACGCAGCGTCTCTGAAGACTCTTCACATTACATCTGAATACAGAAGGGCACACACGTTTCATCAGACATATATATGATTACATGTAAATAAATGATTAAATAGACAGATAGATAGGCTGGGCTAATCAGATTTGATATTTAGTTAATATCTGCATCAGCCAATAAATGTGCCTGCTTGATTGCTTCTAGACATGCATTTTTTGTGTTCAAAGTAAAATTGTGTAAAATAAATAATTGTGTACATCTCAGTTGCTATTTCCTAACATAAATAGGGTGCATAATATAAACTGGCAGCAGAAAGTTTGTAAAAAGATTTTTTAAATGTTTTTTTTTTAAACAAATTTATTTGATCAAATATACAGAAATATAAAAACAGAAACAATGTGAAATATTAAACAATTTAAAAAAGCTGTTTCTATGTGAATATATTGTAAAATAGAATTTATTCCTGTGATCAAAGCTGAATTTTCAGCATCATTACTCCAGTCTTCAGTGTCACATAATCTTCAGAAATCATTCTAATATGCTGATTTGATGCTCAAGAAACATTTCTGATTATTATCAATGTTGAAAACAGTTTTTGCTGCTTAATATTTTTCTTTGGATGTTTTGATGAATAGAAATCACCTTTGATTTAACGGCATCCTTGCTGAATAAAAATATTAATAGCTTTTTCATTTGTTTTTTTTTGCACTTACCATAAACTTGTGAATGGGGTAATGAATATATATATATAAGAATGGGAGTAAAACAATAAATTATGAATAACTTATTGCCAGTGTATGAATAATATGCAATAAAGTATGCAAGTATGAAAAATATGCAATAAATCCATCAAAAAGTAACTTTAATCTAATTATAAGCATTGTAAAATAATATAATCTAATTACAAGTACTTGATTTTTGGAATCAGATTACATGTAATCAGTTACTACACTGTTTTTGTTTCGTCAAGTTTCATTTCTGAATAAATCAGTGTTTTTTTATTAATCAGTTGAATGAATGAATCAAATGACTTGCCCACAAGGACAGTCACTACCTAAATGCGGTGGTGTATCAGTTGTTAACTTGCGGAAAGAGTTACTAAAACAACCACAATAATAATGCACAGACTGTGTCAGTCTGTCTGGAACGAGCAAACACAGTCAACGGAGATGATAAAAACATTGACAAGTCCCAGTGTTGTTCTCATCCGCACACTTATAACAGCACTCAGCTAATCAAACTCCACAACATCTTTAAATCTGATAAAGTTCTCATTGCCGTCATGTAAAGCTTGTAAATATATTTTGCTGACTACGCCAAACACATCCCCTCTCCCTTGTTGTGATCTTTCTCTGCCGCTTGCCTCACTAGACTTCCTGTTCGCAGGCTCGCTGACTTCCTGTTGCTGACTGTGCTGTCCTGTGCTGCTGACAGAAATAATAGTTCCATGAAAAGGTCTGTACCTTTCGCAGGAACTACAGTAAATTTGAACTGACCCTAAAATAGTTGGGCTGTTCCTTAAGGACGGACAGACTGAATATACTAAATTATGGATGAATCCTCAGTGAAGAGAGCTTTTCTTTTTATAATAATAATTATATATAATAAATAATTACATTTATATCCCTGTTGTCTGTCATGTCAAAGAGTCCTTTAGCTGAAAAAAGGTGACCCCCCCAAAATCAGCAGGAGTCAATGAAGCTTAATGTGAGAGATTTATTCTGGCAATCTCATTCCTTTAAAAAAATAATAATAATAATTCAGGATTTGTTAGTGATTTCAGTGCATATACAGATCATGAGATTTGCTTTGCATCTGAAAAAATGTGCAATTTTATTTTATTACCAGCTGATTCCTGTTCCTGACTCATTCTTACACCAGTTTACATCCAATTTTGCACAGCAATGAACTGAATAGTATACGTAACATGAGTGCTGGCTAAAATCTTCTTAAAGATCTTAGAAAATAATCCTCTTAGAGAGAAAAGAAAATTCCCATCTCAGTATTACTCAAAATTTCCAAGTGTTATGTTACTGTCTGTAGCTGTTGACTTTTCTTATTTCATTTATTTATTTTTTCTAAATGCTTATCCTCACTGTACCATATGCAGTGTTGATTCTCACATAATATGAATCAATGATAATGCACAATCCTTCAAAACTGATAAGATTAAAAAGAGAAGCATTTCTCTTGGCTGGTAATTTTCCAGCCTAAGCAAATTCAGACGGAACAAATGATTTTACAAATTACCCATGAGGAGACAAACTGATCCATAAGTGAGCACAACTCTTTCCACCTACAGGTCTCCATCCCCGCTGAGCATGACTATCCAGCATCCAATCAAGTCTGTAAGTTTCCAGAGTTGACAAAACACAGCTCAACTTACCGGTCGGCACAAAATTAAGCACTTCTTTGCTTTCCATCATTTTCCTCAGAAGTGAAGCCGATCAACCCATCACAAAGTTTACAGAGTGTCTGCTCACAGCTCTACCTTGAACCTCAGCCAGCACTTGAGTCTACAGTAAGCTCAGTGCATGTGAAACGGGGCGGGTTTGCTCTGCCTCTGGGTCCCAGTGCCTATCAGTGACTAGACAAAACTGAAGCCCAACACAACTCACACAGTAAGATATTAGTTCTTATTAAAGCCATTTCTAACAACAATGAAGAAATGGACTGGAATGGTCAAATTAAAAAGAATGTCAGGAATATGCAGAGATTAAATAGAGAAGAATGAATTGGTTGGGTTATGTTTATTATTAACACAAAATTGTTACAAATATATATATATATATATATATATATATATAGACTGTATAACAGTGGTTCTCAAACCTCTCCATGAAGTACCCCCAGCACTGCACATTTTTTATGTCTCCCTGTATCTGACACACCCACTTCAGGTCTTGCAGTCTCCACTAATGAGCTGATGAGTTGAATCAGGTGTGATAGATGAGGGAGACATACAAAATGTGCAGGGCTGGGGGTACTCCAGGACAGGTTTGAGAACCACTGCTGTATAACATACTGTGTAACAAACACAAACACACATATATACATATATATTTCAATCATGACAACTCTCTGAAGATTTTAACATGGTAATGGATGTAACAGGAACTTGCTACTGCCGATGCATACGACGATACAGTGCTGTGAGTATTTAAGACATACTGCTGCTGCACAAATAGCATATAAAATAACCCCATAGCAGATCTATACAGGTGGAGCTGGGGAAGGTGGAGGGTTTCAGAGGAACTCTGAAAGCACGCTGCAAATGCTCAAGTAAATGCTAACCAGCCATTTAAATGTAAAGTAGCAAGCTCATTGGCTGTGTATGCAACATGAACGAATCAGCTTGTGCCAAGTTGTTTAACGCTGTGAATATCATGTTACATTAATACCCGTCAGCCTGCACCATCTAGAGTTTCATGACTGAACTATACACACACACATCGGCTCTTATATATATATATA
>NW_015505689.1:1030643-1044314 GCF_001515645.1 Sinocyclocheilus grahami
TGTGTTGATGCCATGAAATTTAAAATCAACTTATTTTTCCCTTAAAATGATACATTTTCTCAGTTTAAACATTTGATATGTCATCTGTTGTATTCTGAATAAAATATTGAAATTTGAAACTTCCACATCATTGCATTCTGTTTTTATTCACAATTTGTACAGTGTCCCAACTTTTTTGGAATCGGGTTGTACTTTAAAACATAATTTATTGCTGTGATCGAAGCGGAAATTTTTTTTTAGCATCATTACTCCAGTCTTTAGTGTCACATGATCCTTTAGAAATCATTCTATGCTGATTTATTAAAAGTGTTGGAAACAGTTTTTGCTTCTTAATAATGTTTGGAACCTGTGACACTTTTTCAGGATTCTTTGATGAATAAAAAATTCAAAAGAACAATTTAATCAATATATTTTATAACAATATAAGGCTTTTTTTTATCAATATTACTGATAACATTACATTCAGCAATGTATCTTGCTGAATAAAAGTATTAATGTCTTAAAAAAAAGAAAGAAAAAAAATGTACTGACCTAAAATCTATCATATTATATTGTTTGTCAACACAATTTCCAGAAAGATTTACACAGAATAAGATATTTAGTCCAAATTGAGCCCTGCACTGGGTCTGCCTGGAGAATACTTGAAACATCTGACTATTTACTAACTTTCATGAACTAAACAATTTCTTTCCACCAAGTAGACTTAAATGTGAGAGCTGATATGAATTTGAAATAATGCAGAATAAGTGGTGGCAAGGTGGAAGGATAATTAAAATTTGCAGTCGAGATCATGCTACCAGTCCACTGAGAAATTAACCTGGCTTCACATCCCTAATCTTTACACAAAGCACCTCTTGAATAACTGAAGAATATCCTCTTTAATAATATTCACAGTGAGCAATAATGACTGCAGAGTGAGAACTGCACATTTGGAGTAATAAATACTGTAAAGATTTGACAAAATCAGATGATAAACTAGCAAAAATGAATTTTGTTTCGACTTGCCATCAACTTTTTTCATGTAATATTTTGAGTAAAGTACAGAACGTTTACTGAATCAGAATATACTGAATTAAGAGCATAAAATAATATGACGCAAATGACAGTATATGCAACACTTATTTTTATAAAACGGTTATTCTTTCACAACTTACACAAATAAATAAATAAATCCTTGATGTTCACCCCTCCCTCTTTCATTCCTTCATGGGTGCTTTCCATTGAATTCCTTTAGAATAATGTAATCATTCATGGCATACCTGCTAATTATTTTTGTAGAGGTTAGATGCCTTGTAAACCTTTATTTTCTCGTCTAAGCTTACATCAAAGAGGTGCTTTCACATCACACCTCCGGCACTCTGTTAAATGTTAGAGTCCTAAGCAGATTGAACGCCACTACAATTATGCCAGAAAAACATGCGGCATGACAGTAAAAGTTGTTGGTGGGCATGTTAAATGTACAGGCCTCAGCTATGCAGCATCGCAGTGAGTTATGCCTCTGGCTACTGCTAGGGGGCGACACACAGCAGCATTATTACAGGATTCATAATTATAGGACTCAAACAACAATTATCACATTACTTCAAGTCATACTGCAAGTGTTTTGTTAAATAACAGGGTTGCATACATACATGCATGCATTATTAAACGTGTGTACTGGATCATTTCTATAGAAAATAAACTCCTTGTTCTCTAGAATATTCCATTTGTTCACTAACAATGTGTATACGTGCATGCTGGAGAGTTTTTCCTTAAAGTTATTTTCACCATAGTGACATTTAACCACATCTCAAATGATGTATTGTGCAAAAGGAATAGTTCACCCAAAAATTTTTCTCACCCTCAGGCCATTCAAGATGTAGATGCGTTTTGTTTGTCATTAGATTTGGAGAAATGTAGCATTACATTTAGCACTAACCAATGGATGCTCTTCAGTGAATGGGTGCCGTCAGAATGAGAGTCCAAACAGCTGATAAAAACATCACAATAATCCACACCCCTCCAGTCCATCAATTAAGAGTTTGAGAAGACAAGAGTTGTGTGTTGGTAGGAAACAAACCCATTATTAAAGTGTTTTAACTTCAAATTGTTGCTAATTGCTAAAATACGAATCCATAATATTGCTTTCTCCAGTGGTTTTGTCTGAATCAGGAGAGAAATATGCACAGATCAAGCACGGTGTACAAGCCCAAACAGTCCAAAACAGCTCTAAACATATATGTGGGTGGATTTTGATGTGAGAGACAACAGAAGATTAACTTTTTCATTGGATGAAGCGTAATTATGGATTATTGTAGCCAGAAGAAAAGGTTTAAATTCTTAAATGGATTTGTTTCTTACAAATACGCACCTTTTCTCCTCACAAGATGTTAACTGCTGGACTGGAGTGCTGTGGATTATTGTGATGTTTTTATCAGCTGTTTGGACTCATTTTGACGGCACCCATTCACTGCCAGCTCTTACGCATTTGATATGACACACGCTTTTAGACTCTGCCTCGCAATCTCACGCTTCCCAACTAAATCTCAAGCCAAGTAACAAGACATTGCAAAATAAATAGCTAAATCTGCTCATAAGGTCTTCAGACCAGCACTGGACTTGAGAAATAAGAAATCTGACTGGTAATATTAACTGCATTATTAGCAAACCAGCATATATGACAGGTAAAATGAAAAGGGAGAGTTCCTAAAAAGTGCTAGTGTTCTAGTGCAACACTAGGCCCAAGTATTTGGGTAATTTGCATTATTTCATTCAAAATTAATTGTTGGATCCTCAAATACTTGTATTAAATCCGTGTCATCAATATCTCACTCCAGCCAGGCAAACAAAGGGTGGCATCTCAAATATCAGTCCAGTGTTAATTTTAAATGAAAATGAAGAAAATATCATAAAAGTGGAAATAAAGTGCTCACTGATTATGCTATTATTGCATGCTGTTTTTATAATGTATAACATTAAACTGAGGTGCAAATAGTATAGACTATCTGCATTTAGTGTAAAAAGCCTTTAATGTCATGATTCACTCATCAGATGTGCCATATTTCATCTTATAATTTAACATTAACTCATATATTTAAAAAAGATTTTCAAGTCTGTGTATGTGAAAGGTTCAAAAATATATAAAGAATAACTTCTGAGACATCAGCCAGAAGTTGAAGAGTCCTCTATGTGATTATAGAGTTTCTGTCTGTTTTAGTGAATGTCAACAGTGCCCTCTACTGATGTAGAGCCAAAGGACCATCGAAGTAATTTATTAATCCAGACTGATTTTAATTTACAGCAGTGGTTTTCACTCCTCTGAACCCTCAGCACTGCACATTTTTCTGTGTATCTCTTCCTAACACAGATCAGATCATCAGCTCATTAGCAGAGATTAACATACAAATGTGCAGTGCACACAGTTTTGTGCACTCAAACGCTTCTTGAGTTAAGAGTTTAGAGAAGAAAAATAAAAGGCATCACACATGAAAGACAATTATTACCATTCGAGATCATCTGCATTTATAACAGACTCTATGTTTAAACTGTTCATTGTCCAGTCCTGCTCCTGAAGGGCCACTTTTTTTTCATTTTCATTTTATTTTGAATTTTTTTTCCAAAGCTGCTCCAACAAACCTGCTTGGACGTTTCCAGTAATCGTGAACAAAGGGTGCTTCCTACAGTATTTTGAAGGCTGCGTCCTTCCTGTACTAGTCCTTCTAAGTCTGCTTGCAACCACGCCACGTGAATACTGTTAATATTAATTCTACATAAACTCCTTTTGTGTATCATTAACAGTGCTCATGAAACTTGCAGTGTTTTACATGATTAACAGTTTAACCGGTTTTTTTTGTTGTTGTCTTGCATCACATAATAAAATTGGATGAGCTCCTTACAGATTCATTTTTTTTGCTAATTCTGTTTTGTAAATTGCAATGCCTGCAAAGGATTATAGGTGAGTGGACAACGCGAAGGATGATGTAAAAAATTATGAATGAAAAAAAAATGAAAGAATGAAGCCGTCAAATTGGCAAGCAACCAAAGATTCTCCTAAATGGAAAGATAACCAGCCTTTTAAAATCATTACAAGTGATGTTGAAATTTGAAAATGAATGACTCTTTTGATCTGTTTTTGTTAGAGAATGAATGTTAGACATATTGAATTAGTGACAGTTCAATATGAAATCAGCTGAAAGCATCCAGTCATCTCATACCATTGACATGAATGTTCAATTTATCAGTATATATTGTAATAAATATTTCAGAAATTATTGTTGTATCGGATTGTATTAGTCTATATAGAGTGATTTTCAAAGTAAAAAGAGCAAATAGGAGAAGCAGATGAACACAGAACAGCATGAAAACAACGTTAAAGAGGGTAAACTTTATCATTCAACCAGTGTTGCCAACGTAGCAATTTTGTTGCTAGATTTAGCAACTTTTCACACTACCCTAGCAACTTTTTCTTCCAAAAGCACCTAGCAACAAATTTAGCTATTTTTAAAATGTATTTGGCAACTTTTAGCAACTTTTGATTAATGACTTAAACAATAAAAGGGACACATTTTTTTTCATCTAAATTACACAAAAAGAGGAAACCAAGATGACTAGCAGTACACGTATCACATGAATTAAGTTAGCTGCTATTTGCAATTGTTCAATTTAATAATAATAATAACTGAATAATTTAATAATTGTTCATTTATGACACCTTGTTAGTAGCTTGTACCTGTGATTGTTGGTACACTGTAAAAAAAAGAAATATACATATATATATAAAAGTTAGTAATTTTTTCAGGACATTGTCCATTATCCGTTGTAACCTGAAAAAACTAAATACAACGCGTAATTTAAATTGCAGGGACAACACCTGTAAATAATCAATTCGGAAAATTCCTCTACATTAACATAGTAGATAATAATAATAATAATAACTGAATAATTTAATAATTGTTCATTTATGACACCTTGTTAGTAGCTTGTACCTGTGATTGTTGGTACACTGTAAAAAAAAGAAATATATATATATATATAAAAGTTAGTAATTTTTTCAGGACATTGTCCATTATCCGTTGTAACCTGAAAACACTAAATACAATGCGTAATTTAAATTGCAGGGACAACACCTGTAAATAACTGTGCCCTATTTGTACAGACTTTTAGATTGTAGCATACTAACTAACTACCAGTACACTGCTTAAAACTGTAATTGTTCAGAATGTATAGTTTTACTAGTTTACAAACTAGTAATAATAATAATAAAAAACTTAAATTGTAAGCGTACAAAAATAGGGTAAGTACTGAATAATTCAATGCTGTATTAAAAAATAGTTATTTATATTTTAATATTATATTAAGTTATGACACCTTGTTAGTAGCTTGTACCTGTGATTGTTGGTACACTGTAAAAAAAAGAAATATACATATATATATAAAAGTTAGTAATTTTTTCAGGACATTGTCCATTATCCGTTGTAACCTGAAAAAACTAAATACAACGCGTAATTTAAATTGCAGGGACAACACCTGTAAATAATCAATTCGGAAAATTCCTCTACATTAACATAGTAGACTGTGCCCTATTTGTACAGACTTTTAGATTGTAGCATACTAACTAACTACCAGTACACTGCTTAAAACTGTAATTGTTCAGAATGTATAGTTTTACTAGTTTACAAACTAGTAATAATAATAATAAAAAACTTAAATTGTAAGCGTACAAAAATAGGGTAAGTACTGAATAATTCAATGCTGTATTAAAAAATAGTTATTTATATTTTAATATTATATTAAGCATTTATATTATTTTACAAACAAATATAAATTAACATCTATTAAAAAAATTTTTTTTGCTGAGATTCGATGTAGTGACAATTCTGCGTCATGATTGCATAATGACGTCATCACGCAATGACATCACAACGCCATTTAGCAACAAATCAACCTTCCTTTAGCAACTTCCCCTGAAAATTAGTTGGCATTATGTGTTTTTAAACACTTCGCCTCCTTATGTTAAACTCTCAGGTAATATCAATGGTGTGACCCATTTAAGATGTGGCAGAAATTACAACAACAGTAGATACATACACATATTTAATTGTTTGATCAAAATCATTGCTAGGGACATTTCAGTGGTCGCTGGATATTGGTAGGGACATGTCATAGCATCTCTACTAAACTCTATGCTCTTGTCTATATTACTCTGTTTTTGAGTATCTGGTTGTCTGATTTTGATGCCCCTCACATTTTGATTTCAGTTTTTTTTTTTTTTTTCGGGATGTAAATGACTTTGCGATGTTTGCTCTATAGCAGGGATCCTCAAATCTGGCCCACGAGATCCACTTTTCTGCAGAATTTAGCTCTAACCCTAATCAAACACACCTGAGCATGCGAATCAATGTCTTCAGGATCATTAGAAAATCACAGGTAGCTGAGTTTGATCAGGGTTGGAGCTAAACTCTGCAGCGCATTGGCCCTCCAGGGCGAGATTTGAGGAACCCTGCTCTATAGGGTTCTATAGAAATAAAAATCACTTAATTACTATGATTTGAAGTGCCATGCACTGAATTCTACCTTTTGAAAAATAGTCTGATTTCCCTTATAAAACAGCCATGTTTAAACCCTAGTGTTTTCATTAATGAAAACAAGTTGTCCTCGGGAAACATTCAGAACATCTACATTCCTTGTGAGACACTTGTTTATTTGAGGGAATGATTTTATGCAAATGTAAAAAAAAAAATTCAATTTGTTAGGGTTTACGGTCAGACAGATACCACAAACTATGACTCACTATGTAAAGACAAATGAAAATGTATAAAATTCAATTCTCAAGCAAAGATGAGAAAATAATTAATCATTTCCACGATCAATGCACATACACTGCAGTCAACCATTACCACTGCACCAAATAAATAAATAAATAATGCTAACAAACAAAACACAGGATATATTTACATATCATGAATGTTATTATGAATAGGTGCATTCATTTTTCCTTTTTGTTGTGCTTTGGAATAAGCACAGTTTGCTCATCGTTACCGTGTTGCAATATGTAGAACAGATTACACTTTGTCCCCAACTCAAGAGGAAATTGGAGGGGAAAGTAATATCATGTGCCTGTACCACGACAACATGAACATATAGTAAGTAGCTTTCCCAGAACCTTTAAACACATTTTTGCACAACGACTGCTATCAGCAACCACCTTTAAAAACTAGGGTGCATGAGTCTATTACCTGCAGTCAAACCGTTCCCTGTGACTTCTGCCATTTCACCTCCATGTGAAGAGGATCTGAATCCGCGTGAGGGGGAAATGAACTGTCCTGCAGGTTAACAGACAACCTTAAATACTTAGCTACACTGCCACATTTGTTAAACTTTTAACAGAAGTGTAGAAATACAAGGCAGAGCAGTGCAAGGATAAATGTACTGGTAATTTTTTGCCAGGACATTATCCATTATTTTTACAGATATTTACGTTAACCCTAAAACTCAACGCAATGAACTGCAAAAATTCAAAATACAGGTAAAACACAAAATAAGCATTTCATCTGTGCAATAATAATCATTTTAGATCTAAACATGCAACTAGTAATATAGGTGCAATGCGATATTGCAGTTAAAATGGTCTGATTCTTCTGATTTTCTCATTACGGTTTTGAATGTAATAGGAAATCTTGTTCATATACGCAGTCTTGACATTCTATTTAGTATGAATTGTTTTTAGCATGAATTTAAGTGGAAAGTAACCATTGTTCAGCATATCTTTGGTTTCTATCTTACGCTTTAAAACTAAAAACATGCAGCTTTTTACTTCTCAAAGCATTAATTGATGGACTTTGTTTTTGGAACAGGAAAGGGACGGTAGAAGCAAATCTGGAAGCGTTAGAATTAGAAAAGGAAGCTGCAGCCACTCTGGCAGAAGCGGAGGTGTTAGAGACAGCGGCAGCAAGGGAACGCGACGACAATCGCAGTGAAATAAGCACACTTTCATCACATGTGATTTCAATTAGAACGGAGGATTGTTTTTATTTTGAACCAAACCGATTATTTTGGGTTGCTTGGCTGTTTTAAAACCTTCAAAATATGCCCTCAGTTATTCTCTGTGTGTATGTGCTGTACATGTGGAAGAATTGACAATAAAGCAGACTTGACTTATGCATATGACGTAGAGAATATGTAATATGTTCTCCCAGCGTTATGAGGGAGCTGTGTATTATAATTATGTTTTATTGTTGTGTGATCCTCCTTTACAAGGGTGGAGCTGATGTTTAGCCACAGTTCTGTTTCCTTGTGGAAAGGTAAGGAGGGTTTTTGCTGTTCTCTGACATTGATTAGTTATACTGGCCATCCATGCCAGTTAAAGAACTATATTGTTGTTACGATGTTTATTAATGTATATGTGTGAATATATTTGATGACTGGATATAATTTCAACTATTGTTTTTATTTTGAACCAAACCGATTATTTTGGGTTGCTTGGCTGTTTTAAAACCTTCAAAATATGCCCTCAGTTATTCTCTGTGTGTATGTGCTGTACATGTGGAAGAATTGACAATAAAGCAGACTTGACTTATGCATATGACGTAGAGAATATGTAATATGTTCTCCCAGCATTATGAGGGAGCTGTGTATTATAAGCGTTTTATTGTTGTGTGATCCTCCTTTACAAGGGTGGAGCTGATGTTTAGCCACAGTTCTGTTTCCTTGTGGAAAGGTAAGGAGGGTTTTTGCTGTTCTCTGACATTTATTAGTTATACTGGCCATCCATGCCAGTTAAAGAACTATATTGTTGTTACGATGTTTATTAATGTATATGTGTGAATATATTTGATGGATGGTTACTTAATTGTAATATTATTTTGTGTTTTATAAAATGCATGTGGCAGAGCATATTTTTTCTGTATACTGTATTGGGTTTGAGCTTTATTTGTGTATTTTGGGGGTTTATTTTTTCCACTGTAAAAAAAAAAAATCTGTAGTTTTTACAAAATTATTTTGGCAGCTGTGTTTGGCAGAATGATTTTGTAAAAAATACAGAAACTAATCTAACAAACTGTAAATTTTACAGAATAGAACTAATTTATAAACAAGAAAATCTGCATGTAAAACAGTAAATTCAACAACGCACACTGCTACTAAAATCAGTGTTGTCCCTTTAACATATACTGAGAACCCCCATAATAACACAGGTGGTAAAATGCCACGTAAAGAATCAAAGTTCATCACAAGTAGTGATGAACTGCTAATATACAGGTGTGTGAGTCATTCAAGGAAACACAAAACACTATTATTGTAACACACGCGACACTTAAATAATGCAACAAACATTCATTCATGTAACGTAAAACCCTAATGTACATACAAACATGTACAAATGTGAAGTGTCATACAGGGAATTCTGGGAACATCAGTTCACAGTTTCTGACTGTAAATTATATGACGTTATTTTTTTACTTTTTTTTCACTATATATATGAATATATGAAGAAGTGAAAGTGAAAGTGACGTGACATGTGGCCAACTAAATACTGAGCAAAGGGTCTGAATACTTAGGACCATGTGATATTTCAGTTTTTCTTTTTTAATAAATCTGCAAAAATGTCAACAATTCTGTGTTTTTCTGTCAATATGGGGTGCTGTGTGTACATTAATGAGGGGAAAAAATTTACTTAAATGATTTTAGCAAATGGCTGCAATATAACAAAGAGTGAAAAATTTAAGGGGGTCTGAATACTTTCCGTACCCACTGTATATAGTAAAATACATACATATATATATTAAACAGGATATCTTCTTTGTGAATTCTTGCCTGTGCAAAACTTCCTTATATGAGGCTTTAGAGCAGTGGTTCATAACCAGAGGGCCTCAGCATAGTTCCATGGGGGGCCGCAGGATGACTTAAAAGCATTTAAATAAATACAATTATTTTAATTAATCATTTACTTAAAAAAAAATTAAAATCAAGAAAACAAGTACCTGCAAACACTCAACAGGTGATTTATTTAACTTCTTGGAATCAGCAGTTGACATTAGCCGGGTTTCCATCCAAAGTTGTGGATTGAACTTGTGCGCTAGGTTGGAATAATGCATAAAACAATTGCAATAAGCACCGTTTCAATTCAACGAGTCAAAGAGAACAAAATCTTCGCTTCCTGATAAAATGGCATTGTAAATCACTAAGAAAAGTAGGAGAAGCTGTGGAATATAATACTTTTCATATATAATAAATTACTTGCACCTCAGAGCGAGAAGATGAAACACAATAAATGCTGTCTTTGCTTTCGGAGGTGGATGCCTGCTGTTTGGGAACATAGTCGTGTAAGACAATTATACAGAAATATTTTGATGACAGACTTTGCTCAGGCATTTCAGAATGCCCATAACAACATTTCAGATGCTGTGCAACGAGATCGGTCTGCTGGTTAGTCAGGATTTGCCGTCCCGTAGCGCAAAGTCACATGACTTTTTGTGTGTTTCCATCTCCCATTATTGCACAAGTCAAAAACCACCTCAAGTGAGAATAAAAACTTTTTTGCAAATTAAGGAATTTGTATTCAAACTTTGGCATTTCCATCACTCGTTTCTGAAGCAATACATAAAAATGTGCATAAAAACATCTGACGATTCTGTTTTAAAACACCAGCAATGTCTATGATAACATACTAAATGGTAAAATGACCATACATTTAAAATAATAATAATAATAATAATAATAATAATAATTAAATGATAAACCTTACATTTCAGCCTAATAAATGACTATATGTGACCCAGGACCACAAAACCAGTCGTAAGGGTCAATTTTCTGAAACTGATAGATACAGAGATACAGTTATTTGAAAATCTGGAATCTGAGGGTGCAAAGAAATCAAAAATTTCGAGAAAATCACCTTTAAAGTTGTCCAAATGAAGTTCTTAGCAATGCATATTACTAATCAAAAATTAAGTTTTGATATATTTACGGGAGGAAATTTACAAAATATCTTCATGCAACATGATCTTTACTAAATATCCTAATGATTTTTGGCATAAAAGAAAAATCGATCATTTTGACCCATACATTGTATACATTCATGTATTGTTGGCTATTGCTACAAATATACCTGTGCTACTTATGACTGGTTTTGCGGTCCAGGGTCACATATATGTTATATATAATTGGTCTGACTTTGAACAAAAACAGCAGATGGGTTGAATGAAAATGCAAACTCACTCTCTGACAGTAGGTGGCACTTATGGAAAAGCAGAAATACAATGGTTACCACTGTTACACAAAGCAGTGCAGCGCTTATAAACTACATTTTTAGACATCATATAGAGGTAAGATGAAAAGTAATTGTCATCAAAACTTTTTTGAAGACAGTCAGTTCCTTTCAGATATATATTTATATAACCGCCCTTCCCCAAATAAAAACTCATTGGATTTACACATCGAATTTCGAGTTTGCAGGCATGAAACTGAATTCATACAAATCTAAAAGGTTGATATCCACTGCTAAAGAGCATTATTGGTGGTTTCCATTGCATTGCCATGTGGTGGCTAAAGTTTTCTGAGTACATTTTAGTGCATTACTATGCAGTTACTAGATGTTATGTGTGGTTGCTAGGTGGTTATTTACTGGCCAAAGTAAAAAAATAAATTAAAAAAAGCTTTATGGTATTCAGGTCTCTGCATATAGTTCAGTTATCTCTCTCAATACAAGTGTATTTTATTTATTTATTTATTTATTTATTTATTTTTGCCTCTATTCATCATCCACCAGGTAATTGCATAGAAAAGTAAAAGCACTCCTCTGGTCAACAAGCTCCATAATTTGTGATATCATCCTTCAGGTCTAGAGCCTAAACAGTAAAGGACGAGATGTGTTTTAAGATGTGTTTAAAGATTAAATGCTTTAATTGCTTCTACACTAAACGCAATGACCGCCACAGCAACAAAATGACCAACAGCAGCTCCAAGGCATCAGGGGAGCCCCATGTAAACACTCTAACCTCACAGCCAAACCTGAGACATGAGCAACAAAGCAAACAAGACTGCAAGGAAACTGCGAAGACAAATGGATCCAAACGAGGACGGGCTGAAGGTATCCCAAAGGAAGATGCTGTCGTGCTTAAAGAGTTCAGTTTTAAGACCAGTGAGTCATCAATCACTGATGGCAAAACAGATCAAATGACAGCAAGACCTCAACCAGTCAATGCAAAAGAGCCAATCAAGAGCTTTGTGTCTGAAAATGGGGACATGATGGATAGAGATGAAGAGAGGTCACTGGATAAACGCAGAGAAAGCAAAGAAAATAATACTAATAGATTGAAGAGGAAGAACACAATGACCCAAGAGAAAGACTCAAGAAAATCATCAACCACTTCCTCAAGAAAACTAACATTAAACAGGCCCAGAAGAAAACTTAAAAAGGACCTAATACCGAACCCTGAGGTCTTCCACAAGATTGACACACACGCAATCAATGCAGGAAGAGAGGTGAGAGAGATCAGACGTCTTATATGTATGTCTTTGTTTTTGGAGGAGCGAGTAGTTTGATATGTGTTTATTTGGATTTGTAATTTGCAGCTCAGAATCAGGAAGATCTTTTCAGTGCAAGCAATCACCCAGACAATCACAGAGGGGGCATGCAGTGATTTAGACAAACTGCGTGCCATCTGGATCTGGCTTTGCAACTACATTGGTCAGTCTTTCTCTCACACACATACTCGAGCACAGAAATTATCTTCCACATCAGCAATCAATGGTTTGTTTCTTTTTTGAGATTTACTGATTTAATCATGTCCTTTTCCTCTGACCAATAAAAAGCTTGGTGTATCCTAAAGCCATGATACTGCAACACCATTGCAGGATTCAATTAATATATATTGGCAGTGGTGTAGTGGTGCCTGGAGAAGTGGGTATACTCTTAATGTATGCCCCCCAATTTTCTTTAAAATGACCCAGCAAAGGATGAACACCCTGTGTTATAAACAGTGACATGTAAAACTGGTCTTGCATATGTAGTTCATTCCAAAATGGGCCATATTTGCTCTCACTTTTGTCACTTAACTTATGCTGCTTTAGTAAGGATAAAAATTAGTAATAAAAATCTTATTATCCACAGAATAGGTGCAGATTTTGGAATAAATAATAAAAAAAATGTATAATATACTGCAGCAATTTACATTTTAGTAAATGACATGTTATTTTGTTTAGCTGTCTGTTCAGAATAGTGGGAGCATTTTGATCTCTATTTGAAATAAAAAAAAATCATGATTCCCAATCATTTTAGAAGTGAGGGGGAAATCATGAAAAAAAATCATGAATCATTGTTGCAGTGCAGAGATAGACAGTAAGATGTGTTGGCACTTCCATTAGGAGATGCATTAAAAAAAAACAAGAAACTGCAGGTGGTCAGAATGGTAAGTGGTAAAGCTTGAAAACTAGGCTAACATCTGCTATGGTGACACAAGTTACTGGTAACAGATACTGTGTTTTACTTACAGAGTATGATGTGAAGGGCTATCTGGGCTTTTCTAAGATGGTTTACTCTCCTGAGCAGGTAATTTTGACTGGACGAGCTGTCTGCTCTGGTTACTCCAGCGTCTGTTTACAGATGTGCAGGTAGTCCAAGCAATTTATCTAAAAGAGTCTGGTGATTTAGAAATATATATATATATATATATATATATATATATATACAGTGGT